>NC_051160.1:113557581-113659258 GCF_013339745.2 Dermacentor silvarum | reverse complement strand
TTAGTGGTAAGTTTGCGGGCACAAGTTCGCTCACAATAAACCAGTTCGTTAGTGTGCTTCATTGAAGAGTGCTAGAATATAGTACTTCTACTGTAACTCATCTCGTATTGCGGATTCAATGGTATGCATTGTTGCGAATACAGAAGTTTGACGTGCACGGAGCACTAGCGGCGGCCACGGGCGCTGGTTCGATCAGAACTTTTGCTTTGTTTGGAACGGTCAGACGTCTGGGTTTGGCTATGATATGCGTCTTTCTGTTACAGGCGTTGGGGAAGGTCACTGCAAGTTAATTCCAGAGAGCTCAATGAAACTAGAGGAATCAAGTTCCGAAGCTACTTTGACATTAAGATTAAGCTTCGAAGACGCCTTCCCATTCATTGAAAGGTGTAAGTGTCAAGGTAGAAAAAAAGATGACCGCAGCCTGACGGCTTCACTGAGTAAAAGAAGTAATGAATTGCCTCAAATTATTATGCCACTTAGTGGCATTACTTCCATGCTTTCATTTGTCATTAGTCTTAATGGCCTGCGGCCGCAAGCGATCACCGTTTTTCTGTTTGGCTGCTTGCGCCAATGTTACATCCGCTGGGTTATTCCGGGAGAAATATTCTTATTACCATAGCAAGCGCTGCAGACACCGCCAGGTTTTCTTAATTTCCGGGCTGCTCTCTAGAGGATGGTATTCATTCCTCGCATCGTCATCCGCTGTTACATACAACCACTCGTGATTAATGACGCTTTCTCCTCGCTAATGAATGTGGACGACGTGTGTTGGATATGCATATGCATATGCCCGAGAAATATATGTAACTAAGGCATATTTTTTCCATTTACATCGCGGTGGAGTACTTGCTGCTTGTTCACTGTGGGTATGACTCGCCTTTTTTTTAATAAATCACCGACATAAAGGCCGATTTTCTCTTTATTCTCGGACTATCCCTGGCAGTCCTCTTATACCAGAGAACATGGCGCCCATGCTACTGCAGCAGCTTTACAAGATGTCTTAAGGGCGTATTACTAAATGTTTTGCTTTTACGCGCTACCAACTCTCATCACTTATATATGCCTCAGCTAGACTGGAAGCTTCAGCCATTTGTTTGTTCGGGAAGCAACGTGAAACAAGTTTGGTGCGCTATGAGAACACCCCAGTTTTTATCAGCCTTTTATTACCCAAGGTTGAATTTGTGTACTTTGGTTGAAGAAAATAAGACGGTTATTTACTCTGAGCTACCAGGTAGAATGTGAGGAATGGTGAATCTTGCAACATACACAGCAAACATACACAACATATGCTATATAATATAGAATATATTTCGTACAGAATTAAATAGCTTCAGTTAACTATAATGAGGAGAATGAAACTTAAGTTGTTCCGGACTGTATAATGGCGTCCAAACCACGAACACGTTGTCATGAATATTTTATCTATACAATCAACAAAAGGGTGTTGCCTGAACTAGTGAGTCAATGTTTATTCAGTAAAATTCGATGTCTTTTCGCTTAAAGGCACGCTAAACTGGTTTTAGAAGTGGAACATTTACGGCAGTATGAAAGGATGTCACAGTATAATTCAACTCCTGAAGTTATTTTCTCGATTAAGCGCGTATCAGCGCCTATATCACCGTCTAAGTTTTCGTCTAATCTCTGCCCCCCTAGTGCCTTGATCGTAGGGGCAAGGATGACTCAAGGATGACGTCAGCACAGGGGTACCTACCGTAGTGGCTTTGGGTTAGCGCTGTTAAGCCAGACGTCGCGGGATCGAATCCCCGCCGCGGCAACCGCCTTTCGATGGGGGCCAAATGCAAAGAACAGCTGTGTTCCGTGAATTGGGTGCACGTTAAGGAACCTGAGCTGGTCAAAATTATTCCTGTGATCCCCACTACGGTGTGCCCGTTTTTTATATCCTTGTTTGGACGCATAAAATCCCAAAATTTAGTTAATTTATTACAGGGGTTACGTGAGCGCTCTATTCAAATAACGCACGTCGCCGATACCAGGGGATGACCTCACGATGGCCTTCGTCATCAAAACCCGTTAACCGATCCACAGCGTCTCCCAGAGGCGCTGCTACTCGATTTTGCTAAAGAAAGCGCTTGCGGTGATTTGTGGCTCATAAAACTATGATTTTCGTATTCAGGAGGTAAAAAACTACAATAATCTCCTGAAAGCTCACATTTTTTTATAAACTGCATTAGTTTCCCTTTAACAGAATAGAATAGAGCATGACATGATGTCCTTGCTAATGGGCTCCTCGTAATGTCATCAATTTGCTAGGGGAAATTTCGACATACATTTACAGTTACATAACATTTAAAAATGAAAACTGAAAGCATGAAAGTACTGTTGAAGAATAACATCAAGCGTGAAGATAAATCTGAGCAGTGTTATTGACTGCATGCATGTTGGTTAGGATAAAGCATGAAAATCAACAGGAAATATCGCAGCAAGCCTGCGGTATGGTAACTGACACTGGCGGGTTAAGCAACGCTGGATATTGTTCACAAGAGATGGCTGAAGGCATGAACAAGGGAATTTCAAATATCGGTTGCGAGATGCACAGGGCAAAAGTCTAAAGTATGGTTCAGTCGTATTCGTAAAGGTACAATAGTGCAATTGATAGATGCTGCAATAGCAGCTGTAAAAAGAAAGTCGCAGTTTCGCGCGAAAGGCGAAGCATTGATTGCGATATGTAATCAATGGACAGCTATACAAAGTAAAGATAGTAGTTGTATCGGCCGTATAAACTTGTAAACATAGGCGCACTAACTAAATTAACAAGCATGGTGCCATGCGCGCAGAAGCAAACATGAACGCATCTCACTCGATGACCGCGGAAACTCGCTGTCAGAACGCTGGCGTGAGTCAGCGCGGCCGCAGCAGCAAACGAATTCAGCTTCGTGCCGACACCCGCATCAACGCTATCTTAGCCGCGAAACCACAGGGATGGTGGACTCTGCCCCCGCCGCAGACGGCTTTCAAGATGCAGCCAATAAATCCGCGCGCGCGGGCATTCGCGGCGTAGAACGCGCCCCTTTCCCACCCTCTCTCGGAGCCTCCCGGCCCGACGGGAGCGCGCGGCCGCAGTAAAGCGAAACGATTCTGCCGTCGACAAACAAATACATATTAAGCAGATGCCGCGGGCGCTCGCCGGGGCGTAGGGTGGGTGACCCTGGGGGTCTGTTGTGTTCCCCGCTGGGGCTTGGGCGCTGCTTGTAGCCGGCGCCTAGTTACCCATTATCCCTAGGAGCAAGCTCCTATATCATGTGCTGCCTCTCACACCACTTTCACAGGTGTATGCCTATTTGTTCTGGCGTGTACATCAGGCTTGCCTTCGATTTTTTCTTTTGCCAATTGGCTTTTAGCTAAAATTAATTTGGGCAGCTGATGCAACGCCTCTTCATTTATTTCACCATTGGCGTTCAAGCCTGTTCAGCAAACTGGTGGTGCCGGCTTCCCCACTTTCTTATTTATTTATTTTCATATTTGGGGGAAGAAGCAAAGCAGCAACGCGCGGCCTCTCCACCTTCCTAGCCTCCCTCCGCTGCGCTGTGCACGACTGGAAGACTGCGCGCTTCCTTCCCGCTTCCCGCCCTCGCGTGCGCGAACCGCGATTGCCGGCTCATCGTCGCATGCTTTCACTCGCACATACATCGTACGGCGCGCGGCGGCGATTTTATCGACGCGTGGACTTCACACGGAACCTCATGGCGACGGCGACGCCGACGGCAGAAATGCGCCTGAAGTGTCCATGTAATTGCTATCGCAATAAAAATCTATTTTGTGTAAATCAACGAGCCATGCGTGACTAGTAAGATGAGCAAGAGATCTCCAAACGAAAAAAAAAAATATGTATAAATATAATCTAGAGGGCGCATGTCTATCACTCCTATGCCCTGACCAACAAATTATCGGCTTAGTTGCAAAGGGACATATAATATCTATATAATAGCAATAACTTGAGGGGATACAACTTGTAGGACAGCCAAAAAATTAACAAGAAGCCAAGGACTGAGCAACGAGTGACGAAACTGGAATTATAGGGAAAGCGTCAAGATACGGGAAGACGGTGGTGTACGTCCATAAACCGCGAGCACGCGTAGCTCATCCTCTTATAAATATGAAGAGGTTAGGCAGACCAGAGGTATTAAGATATTGAGAGAGATGTTGGGCAGGACATGTGGGGAGAGAGAGAGAGAGAGAAATAGAAGCGAGGAAAGGCAGGGAGGTTAACAAGACGCACGTCCGGTTTGCTACCCTGCACTGGGGAAAGGGGGTATAGGGATGAAAAGAGAGAGAAAGAAAATAGGGAGAGCACAGTTTCGCGCACATTTGACACTTCGCACGAAGTCTACAGACGGTCGCCAAGACCTGTCGACTTGAGGTAGTGGAACAAGGCTTTCGTGGCTTTCTGTGCCATCGACGCATACGGCCATGGTCCAAGGATCTTCATTTCCGAAAATGGTCGAGAATCCAGCCGGTTCAATGTTGTCCGGAGAGCTTCACGCTCGACGTCGAACTGGGGACAGAGACATAAGACGTGTTCAATAGTTTCACTGGTTCCACAAGAGTCGCACATGGGCGTATCCCCCATTCCAATGCGGAACGAGTAGGCCTTTGTAAATGCCACCCCGAGCCAGAGGCGGCACAATACTGTCGCCTCAGAGCGGGAAATGTTTGATGGCATTTGAAGCTTCAAGGATGGGTCAATTTTATGGAGATGGCACTTCGGGTTAAGAGAAGACCAATATTTGTGTGTCATAGCTTTAGCCACGAAAAGAAGTTTTCCTGCAGCGTCGGTCCTGGATAAGGGGATTGGGACTGGTCGGCCTTCCAGATGAGCAGACCGGGCGGCTTCGTCGGCGAGGTCATTACCAGCAATGCTGGTATGTCCCGGTAGCCACTGAAATATAATTTCATGTCCTCTAGCGATAGCTTGATGGTGGTCTTCTCTTATCTCATATACCAGCTGCTCATGAGTCCTGTGATAAATGGCAAAATGCAGACTCTGAAGTGCTGCCTTAGAATCACAAAATATGACCCATTTCTGAGGTGTCTCTTGCAGGAGGTATTGTACAGCAGCACGCAGGGCAGCAAGCTCTGCCGCCGTTGATGTTGTGACGTGTGACAGTTTGAACTTTAGTGTGGTTTTCGTAGCCGGAATGACAACGGCACCTGAAGAACTGGTAGATGAGACGGAACCATCGGTATAGATGTGTATTCGGTCCCAGTAGGTCTCATTCATTAATAGCAGCGTCATCTGTTGCAGAGCTATTCTTGGGTGATTGGCCTTCTTCTTTACGCCCGGAATACTTAGGCGCACCTGAGGCTGTTGCAGGCACCACAAGGGGAATGAAGGCCTTGCTGCTGGGGTATATCCTGATGGAAGGCAATCTTGATTGGTGACAACAACTTCAGAAAACGTGGAACGAGGTCTCTGCGAAGGCAAAAACGCCAAGTGATGATCGGGGACGCGGGAAAGATGACGGATATGCGCCCTGAGACAATCCACTGCAACGTATGTTTGGATCGGATGATCTTTGGCGAGGACGATTGTTGCAGGTGTTGACGCACCGCGAGGAAGTCCTAGGCAAGTGCGCAATGCTTGGCCCTGTAAGCTCTCCAACGAGCGAACATTTGACTTGCACGTATTGGACAACACTGGAAGGCTGTAGCGTAGGTATCCTAGAAATAGAGCTCTGTACAACTGAAGCATGGAGCGTACAGATGTGCCCCATGTTTTCCCGCACATGAATCTCAGTACCTGGGCAATCGACGACAATTTTTTCTTCAGGTACGTGCAATGAGGGCTCCAGGAAAGATTGCGGTCGATTATTACGCCTAAAAATCGATGGGTCTTTCCGTAGGCAATAGTGTGTCCATTAATAGAAACTGGGTATGGCGTCATAAGTTTTCGAGTGAATGCCACCAATGCACATTTCTCGGTTGATACAGTCAAGCCTTGTGCTTGAAGATATCCTGATGTCAAGGTTGCTGCCCGTTGCAAACGCGCACGCACCTGAGGCCGAGTAACTGCAGAAGTCCAAAGGCAGATGTCATCTGCGTATATCGAGAGGCAGATTGTCTTAGGTAAAATGTCAGCTAGTCCAATGAGTGTCACATTGAACAACGTCGGACTCAATACTCCTCCCTGAGGCACGCCGCAGTACGTGTAATGTTCAGCTGTGGGGCCGTCTTCTGTTTGCACAAAAAACGACCGGCGAGTTATGTAGTCGGATAACCAACGAAGCATGCGGCCGTCGATTCCAATAGTCTCCAGGGAGGTGACGATGGCTTCATGTGCAACGTTGTCATAAGCGCCTTTCACGTCGAGAAAGAGCGCAACTGATATGCGCTTACGGCTTTTCTCCTGCTGCACAAATGTCGTGAGGTCAATGACGCTGTCCATTGAAGAACGACCCCTACGAAAGCCTGCCATGGAAGCGGGGTAGATATTGTAACGCTCGAGATACCATTCTAGACGTGCAAGGACCATTCCTTTCCATAACCTTGCCGATGCAGCTGGCAAGAGCAATAGGGCGATATGCCGCCAAGTCCAACGGAGATTTTCCAGGCTTTAGTAATGGTACCAGCCGGCTTAACTTCCATTGTCGGGGAACTGTGCCTCTATGCCATGAGTTGTTAAAGCTGTTCAGAAGCGCTCTTCTTGCCTCTTGTCCAAGGTGTCCCAGGGCAGAATAGGTGACGCCGTCAGGGCCTGGAGAGGATGATCGTTTAGAGACTGCCAGGGCAGCCTCGAGTTCTTCCATGGTAAATGACACGTCCATTTCCGGTACCTTAGCCGCTGGGAGGTCACTTACATCAACGTTGATGTTGACAGGCGCGCCAGTGAATCTCGCACAGAATGCCTCCGCCACACCAAGCTCTGTTTGGCCAAGATGGAGGGCCAAAGCTGCAAATGGGTGTCGTTGTTGTGGGATGAACGAAGACCACGTACTGTCCTCCAGATATGTGAAAGCGGCTTGCGAGGGTCCAGTGACTCGCAGAATGTCTTCCATCGTTCTCTCTCTAGTTTGTCTACACGACGCTGAATTTTCTTCTGAATGCGACGTGCGTCTCTCAGATCATAGATTGATTTAGTGCGTCTGTATCGTCGTTCTGCACGTCGTCGAATCGCACGAAGTTTTTCAAGTTCAATGTCGAAATCTGTTCGGCTTGACGATAATGATGATGAACACTTGGAAACTTTAAGTGCTTCTGCGATGGTGTCGGCGATGTCGCCGGCGAAATCTCTCCCACATGCTTCTTCCATAAGCGACGTAAACATAGTCCAGTCAGTGCTCTTCAAGATACCCCGAGAGAAAGACCGAGTGAGTCCATTAACCGTTAGGTATGTGGGAATGTGATCACTCCCATGAGTCTCGATGTCGCAAAACCATTTAACATGTGATGTGAAGTTCCGTGACACCAAAGTCAAGTCCAGGCAGCTGCTATACGTAAGACCCCGTAGATACGTCGGGCTACCATCGTTCATGATGCAGAGGTCATAATCAGAGGCAAACGACGCAACATTCCTTCCCGTGGAGTTTATCTTGGTGCTTCCCTAAAGCAAGTGGTGCGCATTGAAGTCCCCAGTGATGACCCAGGGGCCGTCAGTTTCCTTTAATATGTATTTCAGTCTTTCAGGGTCAAACCGCCTTGATGGGGTGATGTAACAACCAATAAGAGTAAAGGCTATTTTGTTCTTTTTGACGCGGAGGCATACGTATTGGTTGTAGTCATGAGGCTGAACGGCATGCGAAACATAGTTCAAGTCCGTGCGGATGTAAATGAGAACGTTGCTCCGTTCCTCGCACGTGGAAGAAGCAAACGCTTCGTAACCAGATAGTCTGTAGGGCTTCGATACGTTCGGTTCACAAATAACAAGTATAGGGAACCGATTCTTCAAGACAAATTGGCGCAAATCCGAGATGCGGGACTTCAAGCCTCTGGCATTCCATTGAAAAATCGTCGCACTTCTAACTTCAGTGCGAAAAGAAAGTACTGGGGGAGCCATGGTGCTTATAGGAGGCTTGCAAGTACTGGATTCAGTGCCTCCAGTATTTGCAATGCGCTTTCAGCTGTTGGTGTCTGCAGCTTGTTAAGTAGCATGCGAATCGTGTTCATTAGTGATCGCACCATTATAACCACTTGCCGATCCTGTTCAGTCAATTCACCGGCAGGAGATGCCCGGGATGGTCGACTTCCATCGGCGTGCAGCGATTCTGCTGGTGGTTGCCGCTTTGGCAACGCAGGCCAGGCTTCGGTGTCCGTATTCTTCCCGGTGCCCTTGTCCTTTGTAGGCCTTTCTGATGTCAATGGCCTGGGTGGCAGTGGAGGAGGTGACTGTGGGCATGGCATACGCATCACCGGCGCAGAAGCTTTTCTTGAAGAACGTCGGCGACGGGAGCGTCGCTTCCTGATTTTAGCGGCGGCTTCTCGATGAGAGGAATGATCTCTTGCCATCTCTTTTAAGATAGCCATTTCCTTCTTAATCTTGGGGCAGTCTTTCGATGAGGCCTCATGAGATCCGTGGCAGTTTGGACATTTCATGACAGTGGCGGCACATTTATCCGCGGCGTGTGGTTCAGCGCAGCGGGGGCACACTGTCTCGTTCTCACAGACGCTGCTCACGTGTCCGATCTTCATGCATTTGCGGCACTGTAGAGGCTTCGGAATAAAAGGCCGGACAGGATGTCGAAAGTGGCCTACCTTAACGTGAGACGGGAGGCAGTTGCCCTTGAAAACAATCTTCACGCAACGTGAGTTGCCCAGGCGGTAGACATCAACAATGACGTCACGATCACTCGCTGCTTTGACCAGAATCGGCAAGTCATTGTTGAGGATGGCCAAGTCTACATCATATATTACACCAGTGATGACATCAGAGCCCAGTGGTATGTGAGAGCGCACCTGCATGCCATCAAGATCTGTTACCTTGCGTAGGGTGCTAAGAGCACCCGCATGCAGAACATCAACCGCCAGTACATTTTTGCGGGTGTTCACTCTAATGTCCGTGATTTCATTTGGCACCACGGTCTCCAGCAGCATCGAGACAGATTGCCTGTTAAGCCGCTTCATGTTACCGTTGGGTATCACAGGCATAAACAGAATGGTGT
The DNA here is from genome assembly GCF_013339745.2 of Dermacentor silvarum. Classification (NCBI taxonomy): domain Eukaryota; kingdom Metazoa; phylum Arthropoda; class Arachnida; order Ixodida; family Ixodidae; genus Dermacentor; species Dermacentor silvarum. Next base: position 113,650,145 of record NC_051160.1, on the reverse strand, counting down.
TGGCGTCGGAGTTCCGCATGGGCTCAACAGTTTGCGTACTAGAGGACGAAGAGGACCTGGTGTTCCTTCTCTTCGCCTTGCGGCTCCGCACAAGTTCGAAGCCTTCGTCGTCGGAAGGGTCCTCGCTGCTGAGCGAGTAGATATGGGTGCCTTCGCTGTCGCTGTCAGTGTGGAGCCCGATCCGCTTCCTGGAGGCGGCCGTCGCTGACGCCGCCGGATCCGGCAGACGCCCTGGGCGGTCCTCGTCCATCGCCACCGAACAAGGCGGGACGCCTGATCGATACACTGGAGATTTCACAAAAATAGCCAGAGGTATAAAAACAACACTCCGCCAAGAGGGGTTATAGCCCCACTCCGACATGTGGGGGTTATAGCAAATTGTTAGCGGTCTCTTAGTTATGAAAAGGTACCAAGAGAAGAAAGACAGTTCAGGACGACAGAGTGGTGTAGTGAGAAATAAAAACGTTGGCCGGCATAGGACGAACGAAGTCACTAGATGAAAGACTGCGAAAGCCAACTGACATTCTTAGGATAGGGTTTCTCACTACAGTGGTCATAACTTAGGCTTTATAATTTCGAAACGTTGTCAGTACGGCACATCAGAGAAAAATGCAACACATTTATATCGCGACCGCCACACATACATTTTCCATGTACAGGCGCAAACTGTACTCGTACACGCTGTTTGCAAAAATGACTACGTCTTCTTTAGTTCGGCGAACTGACTCACAAAAAAGCTACCTTCACAATTATAAGAAGGGTAGACGTGGCTCTCGCGATTATATTATGCACAAGAGACAAGCCTCAGAACGTGCAGCTAGCACTGTGTCTTCATTTGAACGTTGACCGATGTCGCCATTAGTTAGGCAAATATGCAGCGCAGAGAAGCGCACTTGCGAATTAAGAAAAATGCGTACAGTAACATTTAGTACCAGCGATTTCTGTACGCACTATGTCTGCAGCATTGCACCAGCCTGTCTATACCAGCTGTGTTTATAGCTACATACATGCTCTAGAAACTCAGAAATATTTTCCATCCGCGTTTCCTTGTTGTGCATGCAGGCGTTAAATTTTATGCGTGCACGCCCTGGGTGCCATTTATGGCGTTCAGCATTTTTACTCGAAAAGAATGCCGAGCGCAAATTATTCAGAGAAAAATTCTCATGAACACAACGTCAGATTGGCACATGTATTCTCAGTGTTTTCATTTGAATGTTGTTTAGAGCGAGTTGCTCCCTTTGAGTCGGTCTAGTTAAAAGTGACGTAACGGCTTCGTTCCGCACTGTTTATTCAATGAATTTTTCGACGGAAGTAATAGGCCCCGAAGTCTGGCCACAAATCAAGGAATTCAAGAAACCGATAAATGCTACCGTCTGCGGCGTTTATCAGACTATAAAGATGAGATGCTTTGAGAGTGGGCGTCGAACATAATCTTCGTTTCTTCTGTTACTGGTCCGAATTACTAATTCGTCAGCTATGGTGAACACCGTTTGCGAATCACAGTAACAATGACGGTACTTACAACCTTCACATCTAAGGTAGTTCAATCTGCTCTCTTCACTGTATAGACCACGTAAATGAATTCCCAACAGCTACGAGATGACCTCAACCAACATTTCTCCTTGTCGACATATTCATTCTTTCTGAAAAGCCCGTATTACAATTTTTATGGCATGTGGGCGGGAGGGTTTAAAGTGCTAAGAACTTTCCAACAAAGTTTCAATTACGAGGCGACGCAGATCTATTTAGCATGAAAATTGGTGGCAGGACGCGGTGCGGCTATATTCTCACTTCTGCACGCGACACGTCGTAATGAGCCCGCGCTTGTGCAGAAAAATCCTATTTGCTCTGAAAACTGCGTATCCCGGCTAATATCTTTTCTTAATGGGATGTGTTTTGTGGAGTGGCTGCATTGGGTTGTCCTCAATGCAGCCACTGGAAACATGGCAGCCTGCGCAAAGATGTGCCTTTTGTTGAAGTTAACGCACGTGGCATAGGAATGCTCGGGATCACGCATGTTGATACGACAGAAATGCAGAAAACAAAATGCTTTTTTGAATTTTTGAAATGAACACTTTGAACACAATGTTCTTAAGTACATAGCGTCGGCTAATATCTTGAAAAGCTAACCTGGGTGACTGACAACAGCGCGTTTGTTCCGTCATCCCCTCCCTTTACAGCTGGTTTATAACCGGTAAACACGCTTTTTCGAACAAAGATGGGTGCACCTTGCAAGGCAAGCACAAATGAGTTCACCATTCAAATTGTTTCGTACCGTGTGTTAGCATTTGCAAAGCATCGACCACTGCATTTACTTCACTTTCATGAAATTCTTATTATTCAGTACCCATAAAATGGAGGAGGCCAAGGAAAAAGGCAGCAGAACGGCTTGAGAGCTCCCTTTTACATTTATATAGGTGGTGATGGTTGCTGTAGAAAGGCTTGGATTAGGATGCATGTACGCAATAATGCATTCACCTAACACCATGAATGAGGCGCGTAAGCTAATTAGCACTCGGGGAGAAACCGGAGTGCTCCCGCAATGGCGAATGCTTAGAAAAAGCGGGAAACAAAATAACCTTAAAAAGCATACAAATAACCACAGATTAGACATCTCTGAACGAAATATTACATAAGTCAATGTTCGAAACATTGAACACGATAAACACTGTTGGTAAGATATATTTAAGCATTTGAAGACTGTTGTTAGTCCTTAGGCGTCTAACCTTCCACCGCTATGGTTATCTTGTGAGACATGGAGGTAGGTCCAAACCGTACTTAGTGTGCTATGTCTGAGTTCCGTGCTATTTCGTTTGTACTCAGTATACAGTTTACACGTCTGTTATTTGACATTTCATTTATTATGTGAACATTAAAGTTGCCAATCAGACCCTCGGTATGTTTAGTGTAAGGAAAATTTCCTATAATATCGACCATCCTTTTTGCATGATTTGTAATTCACATAGGTTTGACTGACTTGTGGTACTCCAGACAAGGTAACAATAATCAAGTGGTGATGAAAATAAAGCTATACAGATTAGCAACTGAGGAGATGTGGGGGGAACATGTGCACTACGGCATAGAGTACAAGTTACTTTGCTCAGTGTTTGCAGAAGGAAATGAAAAGGTACATCCTACTGCATATTGTGCAGGTAAGCAAGCTGCAATGTGACTTGATGATTCCAAAGGATCCTCACTCGGCAGGTTTTCCCAGGATGGCCTACAAGATTCCGTGCGGCCATTACCAATCTGTGTATATCGATGAAAGTGCAAATTTCTACAGGCGTCTCAAGCAGCGCAAGACGACCTTCGCAGAACACGCAGAGAAGACCGGTCATGAGATAATCTGGGACAACGTGCGTATCGCGGCTACAGAGAATTTGACAACGAGGCTGAATCTCGAATGATTAATAATTCAAACGACAAGTAACGCAATCAATAAATCATCTGGCGCTTTAAACCACGGGTGCTGCCGAACTTTGCGTGATGGGCTCAACTCTATTTATGAACCTTCTGCTTAGCCGATATTCTATTGCGAACAAGGAATTCGTATGAATCCCGAAACGTCATTTTATTTGATTTTGACTATGGTCAGTGACCTTGCTCATTCTTAAAGCTCCATATTAAACGAGAATAGGGGACAGACTACTTTTTATATTGAGCACTACCTGCATACATGAAGAACACAAGGTTGACATCGCAACTAATCCAACTTGTGCACCTTTCGCGCTAGAAAAAGAGACTTCTACTCTTTTCTTAAAATTTCAAGTGAGGTTATTTTCTTTAAGCTTACAGCCTGGTTTTCTAGAATTTCCTTGGACCTGCTAATAAATCATGAGAAGTAAATGAGGTTAAGAAGATGGCGGTTTGATCGCCATACATTATCATTTTAGCAGGAGTACATAAGTAATGCATGCAATTTATATACCGTAGATATTAGATAATAACTTTCCCAACATGCTTCTTGTAGCAAAGCTGAATAAGTGCAACGTCACGCTTATACGCATGCACTGCGCATGACCCATTGCGGCACTACTTTGTATATATACCCATGTTCTTTCTTACAATAAACTTGTTCATTGCCAGACCCCGACTCGCACACATGGTGGCAGCGGTTCAGTATCGCCATGTCGGCCCCGTCAACGCTGCTTCCCCCGCCGAAACCACTGGACCCGTCAGCAGACGCATGGCTCGGATGGAAAACTTGGAAATGTGAGTTCACATTGTTCGCCACGGCTACCCAGTTATGTAAGCAGCCCAAAGAAGTCCAAGCAGCAACGTTACTTGTAACAGTTGGAGAAGAGGGCAGGAAAGCTTACAGCGCCTTCAAATTCGAAAATGAAGCGGATAGGAACAACGTCGACATTTTGCTTCAGAAATTTGAAGAATTTTACAAGCCAGTGACAAATCTGACGTTTAATGAATTTCGTTTCGGATCAAGAGACCAAAAGCAAGGGGAGTGTTTCAATGACTGGCTAACAGACCTCAGGCTTTTAGCAAAGAACTGCGAGTTCGGGAACCTGGAAGACCGTTTGCTCCGTAGCCGAATCATTCGGGGACTGCGTAACAAAAGCTTGCAGGAAAGGCTTATTTCCGAGAACCCGTCATACAGTAAGACCATTGAAATCTGCCGGGCCCAAGAACTGGGGAAAGAGCAATTTAAAGAAATCAGTGAAGGTACAGAAGCAGCACGTGCCGCAGTAATTGAAGCAATCACCACAGAAAGGAAACGGTGTAGTCATTGTGGCTATACCACTCACCGTGGCGAAACATGCCCGGCTGAAGGAAAAACATGCAAGAAGTGTGGTGGGCGTAATCACTTTGCTCAAGCATGTAGATCGTTGGTGCGGCGACAAAACAGAGGCGTTAAAAACGTGCTGCGCGAGGTACAAGCAGAAGATGATTTCTTTTTACAAGCCCTGACTGTCAGTGCAGTCGACGCGGCAGATCATTGGAGTGCAACAGTTGATATTGAAGGCCGCAAGTTCACGTGCAAACTGGACACAGGTGCTAACTGTTGCGTCATTTCAAGCAAGGATGTTAAGCAACTGCCGAACAAACCCCAGCAACCCTGCCAGGCCACACTGACCGCTTTTTTCGGCCATAAGACTACTGCGAGAGCGAAAATTCGGCTGCGACTGTTGGCAAACCGCAGAGAGCACGAAGAGTCGTTTTTCGTGGTCGAACAAAATGTGCCCGTGACTCTAAGCGGATCAGTGGCGGAACGCCTCGGGTTTCTTTGTCGCGTGCAAAACGTTCACGTCGAAGAGTTATACCCCGCAGCACAACCTTTCGCAGAAGTTTTCAGTGGACTGGGACAGCTGAAAGGAGTGGAGTATACAATGAAGCTAAAGCCAGGAGCCGTAGGAGTCGTCGTGCCAGCCAGGAGAGTTCCAGTGGCCCTTCAAGACAAAGTCAAAGAAGAGCTTCAGCGCATGGAAGAACAAGGCGTGATAGCCAAGGTAAAGGGCCCGACGGAATGGTCAAGTTACATGGTCACAGTCGTCAAGAAAGATAAAGTGCGGATCTGCCTAGACCCCATAGCGCTGAACAAGGCATTGTTACGGGAACACTATCCGATGCCTACTCTAGAAGACGTTGTGCCAAAGCTTGCGGGCGCCAACGTTTTTTCAACCTTAGACGCAGCATCGGGGTTTTGGCAGATAAAGCTAGACGATTCAAGTTCCAAACTTTGTACAATGAGTACACCGTACGGACGCTACCGCTTCTTGCGCATGCCTTTTGGCATTGCCTCTGCTCCGGAGATATTTCAGGCAGCGATGCACCGCGTCCTAGAAGGTCTGCCAAATGTCGCAGTAGTAATGGATGACATTCTTCTCTGGGGCAAGACTAAGCAAGAGCACGACCACAGTCTACAGCTTCTTTTAACGCGCTGCCGAGAACAGAATCTTCGACTAAATTTGAAGAAATGCTTCTTTTTGCAGCGAGAGGTGCGCTACCTGGGACACGTGCTCAGCGCCGAAGGCCTGCGTGTGGACGCGCAACGTATTCAAGACATTCTGGAAATGCCGACACCAAAAAACTGTAAGGAACTTCAAGTGTTTTTGGGCACCATGAATTTTGTACAGCGCTTTATCCCAAACATGTCTGTAGTGACAGCGCCACTACGAACTTTGTTGCGAAAAGACATTGCATGGGTTTGGACGGAAAAACAGCAAGAAAGCTTTCTTAGATTGCGTGAGGCTCTGATTCAAGCACCTATCCTCTGCTATTTTGACCCAAGCAAACCCGTAACGCTATCAGTTGATGCAAGCCAGCTGGGGGTAGGCGCTGTGCTTATACAGAATGCACAGCCCGTTGCTTTTTCGTCACGGACACTCACAGAGGCACAGACAAGATACGCTCAAATAGAAAAAGAAACTCTAGCTATTGTTCATGGATGTACCAAATTTCATGACTACATATTTGGACAGCATGCAGTAACAGTTGAAACTGACCACCGCCCCTTAGTGGCGATATTCAGTAAGCCGCTGTACCAGTGCCCGCTACGTCTGCAACGCATGCGCCTAACTCTACAACGTTATCCTATCAATGTGACGTACAAGCCTGGCAAAGAGCTGTTCCTCGCTGACGCCTTATCAAGGTTTCCTAGTAAAAGATTCATGGAAGAAAACGAACAGTTTCAAGTGAATGTTCTTGAATGTGTTTCAGCCTCTCAACGCTCTCTGCAAGATTTACTAGCACCAACCAATGATGACGACACCCTCGTAAGGTTACGGGAGTATGCGAATACAACGTGGCCGCTTCACAAGCAAGAAGTCCCTGAGCCACTTAGGACGTACTGGGCGTACCGGGACAAGATACATGCACAGGACGGCCTCGTGTTTCGAAGCAACAAGGTAATTGTACCGCAATCAAAGATATCGGAAATGATGAGTCTTCTTCACGCGGCGCACGTCGGAGAGGATAAGATGAAGGCGAGAGCAAGGAACGTGATGTTCTGGCCCAATATTTCGAGCAACATCGAGCAGTTTTGTAGAGCCTGCAAAATGTGCCAAGCACATCAGCCTCGAAACCCTAAAATGCCACTCCTGAGTCATGAGGTACCCTCGCTACCATGGCAAGTCGTTGGCATGGACTTGTTCTTCTTTGAAGGCCATGAGTTTGCCCTTGTTGTCGACTTCTACTCCTTCTTCTTTGAAATTCGAGAGTTTCGTACAACAACTGCAAGCTCTCTTAACACGTGGTGTTCTCAAATTTTCTCGGTCCATGGCTTGCCCAGGAAGTTGTGCACGGACAATGGACCGCCCTTTAAAAGCCGTGAGTTTAAGGACTTTCTCAACACCTTGGGCATTGATCACATCACCTCAAGCCCCTATCACCCGCGTTCCAATGGCATGACGGAGAGAGCGGTTCAGAAAGCAAAAAAGCTTTTAAAGAAGTGTTCCTTTAAAATGCCTGTGTTTCAAATGGCTTTACTTGAATGGCGCAATACCCCACGTGATGATGTGCTCCAGTCCCCCGTGCAGAGGCTGATGGGACGCCAGACTAGGACTCGTCTACCAGTACCTACCAGCCACTTGGAGCCACGGACAATTCCATCTGACGTGGTCCAGGGCCGCCTTCAAGACATACGCCAACGACAGAGGACCTACTACAATCGTGGCAGCAGGAACCTGTCGCCTGTGATGCCAGGTCAGCAGGTCACAGTGTACGATACAAACCAGCGGACCTGGTCTCCCGCCGTCGTTCTCCGACCAGCTGATGAACACCGCTCGACCATCGTCCAGACTGAAGACGGCCGTGAACTTCGGCGCACACGAGAGCACCTTCGCCTGGTAGACCCGCAACCGGAAGTGAGCCACGTGCCCGAAGACGGATCTTCCACAGAGCCCCCGCAAGAACTACGGAGAAGCACAAGACAGCGACGCGAGCCCTGTCGGTACCCTCAACAGGAGATACGTTAACCACGTCTTAGTTTCCCTATAAAAATGAAGATGTAGCAAAGCTGAATAAGTGCAACGTCACGCTTATACGCATGCACTGCGCATGACCCATTGCGGCACTACTTTGTATATATACCCATGTTCTTTCTTACAATAAACTTGTTCATTGCCTGACCCCGACTCGCACACACTTCTTTGAGATATACTAGAAATTATATATTTTAACTAAATTCAATACCATTTAAAGACACCAACTGTCCTCCTTCCTTTACGTATGATCTAAGGAGCTCAAAAAAGAGTACTCTTACATCGTACTGTAAGGAAGAAGAAGTGCGTCGTGTAGAGCTCCGCAGCCGGATCGCCAGCGCTACTGAAGTGGGGCTCGGGCTCGACGCTGTTCCTGGTGCGCCTGGCTAAACCTACGCTGCTGTGTCTTCCTGTCAGCGTCCTTCGTGTCGCCCACAGCCGTGCTAGACTTCCTTGTCATAATTGATGGAGGTTTGCTGGGTCTCCTGTAATCCTGGAATTACGCAGCCGGATCCTCCCTGCCATCATGACCTCCGCAAGCGCCACGAGCTTACCACCACCTGCTTCCCAGTCCTCCGTGTGCCCCGGCACACTCCGTCAGCGGGACCCTCCCATCTTTAGCGGTGCTGATGACCACGACGTTGATGACTGGCTATCATCATACGAACGCGTCAGTCTTAATAACAAATGGGGTGACACCACGAAATTGACCACCGTCCCTTTTTAACTCACTGGAATTGCGCACTTGTGGTTTCGCAACCACGAAAGCGAAGTCTCAAGCTGGACTGTGTTCAAGACAAAGTTAAGCGAGGTCTTCGGCCGCCCTGCTGTTCAAAAGCTTCGTGCCGAACAGCGTCTGCAGTCGCACTCTCAGCAGCCTGGTGAGACCTTTACGATCTACATCGAAGATGTCATCGCTCTCTGCAAACACGTCGATGCATCCATGACTGACGGCACAAAAATCAAGCATATACTGAAGGGCATCGACGAGGACGCGTTTCAGATGCTCATTTCAAAAAGCCCCTCTACTGTTGCCCAAGTAATTGAACTCTGCCAAAGCTATGACGAGCTTCGCCGTCAACGCCTCCTCACCCACCGTCCTGTTCCCCATCAGAAATCGTTGTCCGGCTTGACCTCTACTTTTCACGATTCAAACCTCCTGTCGCAGATCAAGGCTTTCGTCCGGGAAGAAGTTGCTCGCCAGCTCTCCCTTATCTCCAACCCGCCGGAGTCGAGTTCGTCCCTTAGTCCGACCCTACGACACGTTATAGAAGGGCAAGTGTCCGAGGTCCTTCCTCTGGAGCGGGCGCCTCAACTTACGCCGACGCCGTCACACGACCACGCCCACCGACGTTCCGGGCTTCGCCTCCGTAGCCTAGCCCTGTTGTTACCTCCACGCCACTACGACCTCCAGTCCATCGAGCAATTAATCCCTGGCGCACAGCGGACAATCGGCCCATCTGCTATTCGTGTGGTATTCCCGGACACGTTGCACGCCTGTGCCGCCGCCATCCACTTCATCCACGTGACGACCCACGCACAGCAGCGTACGACCATTCGTTGTCTTACGCTCCAGACCACGATTTACCTCTTCCCCGCCCTAGCCTTCGCCCAGTTTCTGACCGCCGTTCTCCTTCTCCTTGTCGTCGCTCACTCTCCCCGATGCGTCGACGTCCCTCTACCGCTGACACGGAAAACTAAGCGGCGCAGTTCCCGAGGCAAGAACTGCGTCATCGTCGCAACGCTCAAGCCCTCTGCTTTCGCCGCCCAACGTTATTGATGTCGCTGTTGAAGGTGTCTCTGTGCTTGCTCTCATTGACACAGGTGCCGCCATATCTGTGATTGCCGAAAACCTATGCCGCTCAATATGAAAAGTCACGACGCCTTTCTTCAGTCCATTACTCCGCACGGCCACAGCACGGCACATCCAGCCGGTGGCTGCGTGCACCGCCAGACTTGAAATTCAAGGAGTGCTCTACATCGTCGAGTTCGCCGTTCTTCCCCACTGTTACCACGATATTATTTTAGGTTGGGATTTTCTCTCTCGTCACCAAGCTGTCATTGATTGCTCTCGTGCTGAAGTCACCTTCTCTTCGCTTGGCAGTGCCATATCCGACGACGTTTTGCTTTCCTGCAACAAGTTATCTCTCACTGACGACATTCAGATACCTCCGCGCGCATCTGTTCTGGCACCTGTACCCTGTTCCGTTGCCCACCGTACTCTTCACACCTTGCACTGCTTTCGTTCGTCGCCACATCTCACCACTCCCAACCGCGCTGCTTGGCCTTCAAGCAGGTGCGACTCACCTTCCTGTCTACAACCACTTCCCATTCCCGATTACGTTGCTTCGCGGTGAATCTCTCGCCACTGTGGAGCCTTACGACACCATTACCGCGTTGGAACTTCCTACTGGATCGTCCGAGGTCAACACCCTCTCCGGTAGTCCCGTACCTGCCACATCGCCTGAAGACGTTTTCAGCCACGTAATCGACAACGCCTTAAACCCCAAGCAGCGCCGTGACCTCCTCCGTCTCCTCGACAAATTTCGCCCTGCTTTTGACAGCCATAAATTCTCTGGGTCGAACGACGACTGTATGCCACCGAATTGACACCGGTGCTCACTCACCGCTACGGCAGCGACCATACCGCGTATCTTCGACAGAACGACGCGTCATTGATGAGCAAGTAGGTGAAATGCTCAAGCGTGGTGTCGTTGAACCATCCGACAATCCATGGGCATCGCCAGTTGTTTTAGTTAAAAAGAAGGATGGCTCGATCCGCTTTTGCTTGGAATACCGTCGCCTAAACAAAATAACCCGAAAGGATGTTTATCTATTGCCACGGATCGATGACGCCTTAGACTGCTGACAAGGTGCAGACTTCTTTTCCTCCCTCGATCTACGCTCTGATTATTGGCAGGTGCCTATGGCTGCAGACGATAAGCCTAAAACAGCTTTCATCACACCAGATGGCTTATACGAATTTTGTGTGATGCCATTCGGCCTTTGCAACGCGCCCGCGACTTTTGAGCGGATGATCGATACTATTCTTCGAGGCCTCAAATGGAACACGTGCTTGTGTTATTTGGATGATGTAGTAGTGTTTGCACCAGATTTTCCTACTCACCTCGATCGCTTGGAGCAGGTTTCACACTGTCTCAGTGACGCTGGCCTCCAAGTCAACCTGAAAAAATGCCACTTGGGGGCACGCAAGCTGACAATTCTCAGACATGTCGTGTCGAAGGACGCTGTTCTTCCCGATGCCGCAAAGCTCCGTGCTGTTAAAGAATTCCCAAGGCCAACGTCTCTAAAACACTTGCGTAGTTTCATTGGCCTCTGCTCGTACTTCCGCCGCTTCATTCCAAATTTCGCTTCGATTATGGCACCGCTGACAGAGCTACTTAAGGGAGACCCCAATCTTTCCGTGTGGTCCCCGGCTTGCGACGAGGCCTTCGCGACTCTACGTCGCCTGCTTACAACACCACCGATACTGCGCCATTTCGATCCAACTGCTCCCACAGAAATCCATACGGATGCTAGCGGCGTTGGTCTTGGCGCTGTGTTTGCCCAGCGGAAGCCCGGCTACCAAGAATATGTTGTTGCTTACGCGAGCCGCACTCTTAAGAAAGCTGAAGCGAATTATTCAGTCACGGAAAAAGAATGTCTAGCAATCATCTGGGCCATTACAAGATTTCGTCCATACCTGTACGGCCGGTCCTTCGATGTTGTCACCGATCACCACGCACTTTTCTGGTTGTCGTCCCTCAAGGATCCCTACGGCCGCCTAGCCCGGTGAGCGCTGAGGCTCCAAGAGTACGACATCCGGGTTGTCTACCACTCAGGCAAGAAGCACGCCGATGCCGATGCTCTTTCGCGCTCGCCTGTCCACACCGACATTGTCAGTGTCTCCGTCCTAGACGACCCACTTCACCCATTCGCTTCAGTCGACATGGCTTTGGAGCAGCGCAAGGACTCCTGGATTTCATCTTTAATAGATTACATCTCTGATTCACCTGCACGCCCACCATCCCGAGTGCTACGCCGGCAAGCTTCGCACTTCGCCATCCACGACGGCATCGTCTATCGCCGTAACTACAGTTCCGATGGCCGCAAATGGCTGCTTGTAATACCCCGGCAGCTCCGCCCTGATGTATGCGCCGCTTTCCACGCCGACCCTAAATGTGCACACGCTGGTCTCTTCAAGACCTACACCAGACTACGTCATAGGTTTTATTGGCGCGGTATGTATACACATTTGTGCAAAAGTACATTCGCTCTTGCACAGAATGTCAACGCCGCAAGCCTTATCCTTGCCGCTCTTCTGGACCAATGCAACCTTTGCCGTGCCCTTCACGACTCTTTGACTGGGTTGGAATAGGTCTATACGGGCCTCTGCCATACACAGCTGCTGGCAATCGCTGGGTCATTGTAGCTATAGACCACCTCACGAGGTATGCCGAAACGGCCGCGACGGCTCGTGACGTTGCCTCCTTCCTGCTTCAACGCTTCGTTCTACGTCATGCGCTCCCCGCGAACTACTGAGCGACCAAGGCCCCGTCTTTCTCGCCGATGTCCTTCAAGAACTTCTCACCGAATGTCGCATTATTCATCGCTGTACCACCGCATATCACCCGGTCGTGGAAAGCAAGACCTCGTGCCTTGGAGTGGGCCAGCTCGTTGAGGTTTGTGGGGCCTCCCATGATGGATCCCATGTCATTTCCCATTGACAATATTCTTCCTTACCGTCCCGACTTATCAGAGGGTACAACGGTTTCCGAAGCCGCCCGGTATGCAGAAGAATGTCGGCAACTAGCTCGCTCCCCCTCAACGCAAGAACAAGCGCTACAGAAATTTCGTCATGACTACGGGAGCCCTCACACCCAGTTTTCGCCTGACGCTCTCGTTTGGTTGTGGGTGCCTCCTACTTCGACACCAGGTGTCTCCTCCAAGTTTGTATCCTGATACCATGGACCCTACCGGGTTCTGCAGCAAACTTCTCCGGTGAACTACGTCATCGAACCTCTGACACCCCCTACAGACCTGCGTCACTGAGGCCGCGAAACTGTCCACGTCGATCGGCTCAAGCTGTATCACGAGCCCTTCGTCCTCACGACGCCTTAGGCCTCCTGTGTGGCTCTGTCTTCAGCGAGGGGGGAAGATGTAAGGAAGAAGTGCGTCGTGTAGCGCTCCGCATCCGGATCGCCAGCGCTACTGAATTGGGGCTCGGGCTCGACGCTGTTCCTGGTGCGCCTGCCTAAACCTACGCTGCTGTGTCTTCCTGTCAGCGTCCTTCGTGTCGCTCACAGCTGTGCTAGACTTCCTTCTCATAATACATTTAAAATTTATTTATGAGAATAATATGATCAGAGGCTTGCGTGAAGTCGATGAAGCTATCTATGATCAACAGCATATTTTGAAAATTTTGCAATATGTGGTTTTTGATCCTCAACTGGGTTAACTCTGTAGAACTTTTTGCTGAAAACTATATTTGGTGGGGGAATTGTGACTGCAATATGTTTGTGACTGCATACTTGTGCAATTGCACACTTGTGCAATTGTGACTGCACAATTGTGACTGCACTATGGTGGGGGAATTGTGACTGCACACAATAAAATTATCTGCGCAGTGGCGTACGCACTCGTACAACATTACAGTTTACGTTCGCAGTTGTACCGATAAGAACAATGGGAACTGTAACGCCACGCTACCCAGACGAACTGCATATATCTGCATTGCGTTACGCGCGTCACGCAATGCATTCCCGGTCGTCACCATGGGTCGGCCGCGGGTGCAGCGCACGGCAGAAGTGGCTGCGGTACGCGAACGTAAGCGCGAGCACGATCGTGCCCGTAAGGTCGAGCCCGTGTATCGGAAACGGCTTGCAGTCCGTGAAAGTGTGAGTGTATGTAATCAATGGCATCATGATCTAAAGTAAAGGCTATGCAACTTAACGAAATGTGTCTTCATTCAACTTCAATGTTCCAAAAATACAATCCTAAACAAGCAATCAAATCACATATGCATCGCATCGGGTCGCTCAGCATTCCTTGGGTTCATTGCGTGGTCGTTGGCTTTGGACTTTGATTCAGTTTGCATGGGCGAATGCTTCGCGTTCAACCATCTTTGTTTAAGCAAGGGACTTTGATTTCCTTTTTATAAAGCAAGCTCAGCTGGTTAAATAATATCTTAGGAAATTATGTCTGGTTTTACGTGCCAAAACCACAATATGATTATGAACGAAAAGAAAGGAAACCGCGGACCCGATTTTTATTAGTCATATCATAAGTGCCCAGCAAACAAATAAACCAAGAAAGCATAAAGAAATTACTTGGACTTATTCATTGAAATAAAGAAATGATAAATAAATGGAAATTAAAGTGCATGAAAAAACAACTGGCCGCAGGCGGGGCACGAATCCACGTCTTCGCATTTCGCGTGCGATGCTCTTACCAAATAAGCTACCGCGGCGCCATTTGCCCATCCACTTTCTGAGGTATTTATGTTTATCTGCTAGAACTAAACCTGGGAGCGTAATCGAGCGACACCACACACTCCTTGACGGCAGAAGTGGAACATCCTTTCTGCCACAGGCGTTACGTGTACGTGGTTTTTTCGTGCGAAAGCAATTGCTTAATAAGCACACGCATGCTACCGGAACGCATCAATGCTGCCGGATAAACATCGGGCCCTTGGGCTCATTTCTTCTCGTTCATTACATAGCGAGTCCTTGAATCCGGCAGCACTGATGCCTTCGGGTAGCTTGTGTGGGTTTATTAACCAGTCTCTTTCACCCGAAATGATCACGGACACGTGACGCCTGCGGCAGAAAGGATGTTCCACATCCGCCGTCAAGGCCGTGAGTTGTGGCGCTGGCTATCACTCCCAGGTTTAGTTCTAGCAGATAAACATCAATACCTCAGGAAGTGTATGGGAAAGCAGCTTCGCGGTAGCTCAATTGGTAAGAGCATCGCACACGAAATGCGAAGACGTGGGTTCTTGCCCCACCTGTGGCCAGTCGTTTTTTCATCCACTTTCATTGTCATTAATTTACCATTTCTCTAATTCACATAATAAGTACAAGTAGTTTCCCCTACGCTTACCTTCGCGTCCTTGTTTGTTGGCGGCTTATGATTATGAGGCACACCGTAATGGGGGACTCTGGAATAACTTTGACCGCCTTGGTTGCTTAACGCGCAACCAATGCATGCTATACACGGGTATTGTTGCATTTCGTCCCATCAAAATGTGGCCGCCGCGGCAGGGATTTTATCCCTCTCCCTCGGGCTCAGCAGCGCAACACCATAGTCACCACGCCACCATGGTGTCTAAATATTATCTACTCAAGAACCTCAGAAAATGGAGGCAGAACAGAAATGCCTGTCACTCTTTCCCTTTTTAAGGCGGCCATCACTGTAGCCATTTTTGCATTATATGGAAATTTGCCAGGCTACACATTTATAGCTTTTAGCTGTGGTAACTTCCTCAATTTCTTTTGTAAAGGAAAAATAAAGGCATTATCAATTTTGAAGCCAGTGAAGTGCCACAGTAGTTAATTCTCCATACAAAACTGATAGTATGACGTCATCAAAACAGAATTCCTGCCCCGCGTTTTCGGGAGTGAAAACTCGCTGGTCGTGCAATGTTTTTTGTAGATGTTGCAACCTTATCTGCGCATCTATAGCTTCAAGTAATTCTTAGCAGCTACGTTAAATATATAGCCTATTGAGAAGCCACCATACAAAAAAAAACTGTATTCAAGCGATGAATCGTGCTGAATAATTGCACACCTAGCGAAAGCTGAAGTATGGCAGCGTAATCACAGTGTCGAGGCAAATAAGTTTCGACAATTTCGATAACACCTCTGATTCATAATTGTGAACTAAAGGACGAAACCAGCACAGGAAAATTTAGAGTTACGAAGAAGTTCTGGAAAGCACCTGTGCATACTGCAGGAACCCGCAGCATCATGCATTTTCTACATCCGCCTGTTCTGCATACACATGTTGCACAAGACTATCTTTATGTAAGACATGTGTACACCAGCACATCATTGCGCAATCTCGTTATAAGGTCTGTTCGATACGTGTGCACCACCAGCACCTCCTGCACCAGTATATGAGATACTGCGCTCTGCCATACGTTTCAGCGGTGCTGCAATGGCGCCCTTTGAACTAAATAGTTCATTTCATAAGGCAAAGGAAAGGTGAGGCTGGTGCACAATTTTCCTGCACCCTCTCTACAGTCACTGCCGTCTTGGTGCAGACGTAGATGCGTGAAGCAGCAGCACAGCTAACGACACAGCATACTAGCTAAAGCACCACTGAAACAGCACTTACACGCATCTGCTGTCTGCGCAAGCGCGTAATGTACTTACACCTCAGAAGTTGATCATATCTGTGGTTTGAAACATCTTAAATTTACGCACTCGGTGCACATGCGTGTGACCAAGCATGACGCCTGCACCGCGCCTGCACCTCAGCATTCATTTCGAGTGTCGCGTTATGCCTGCACCACAAGGAACCGAGCTGCACGATTTCTGAACTTCTCGTACACCAAAATGAACTGGTTCACACAGGTGCGGGCGAATCGAGCGGACCTACCATAAAGTCACAATGAACAGCACAATCTGCTTGACGCAGGAGCTAAATGAGTGGTGATGGTGGTAGAGTCAGATCAAAACTCATTCTTGTAATGAAACCACTGACCCAAGTTCTATCACTCGTAGCAACAAAGCCCACGTGCTGCAGTAGACGCAAAGAACTGAGATTAGACTCCGTGTTGATACTGTAAATTTTCTTTTACTCTAAGGAAGACACCAGATCACACAGAAGAATTTAGAATACAGAACGTTTTGCACGCTAACTTGAATACATTTGTGCATCTGCGAAGCCAGGCACAACGTACACTGTCCTGGCAACTTTTTGCTCGTGTATCGTTTATTGGTAAATGATGACCCAACAGAGCTAATTTGAGATGTATTCGATAGGTATAGGCTACCTACAGCTTTCAGGTGTTGTAGCGCTTCGTGAAACTAATTATTATTAGCAGTAAACCGTCTCTACCGACAGACGCTGAAAAACAGAGAATAATGATGGCCACTTATTAGCGATCACTGCAAAAAATGCCCATTTGTAAAAGACTGAATAGCTGTTTTATCATAACATGCCCCTGGCCTTAATCCCATATATAAAGCACTGCGTTCACCAAAGAAGGTAAACTACATTTACTTACGCTCACCATAATCATGAGATCCCGTCATCCAGGTAACACGAACAGACAAGACAGGTCGCATGAGCCGTTTATACAGTGTAAACGATGAAATAAGAGAGCATCGAGACAACTGAAAAAGGTTTGCGATAACAGATGAGGTGAAACACATACGCCCATTCTTAACGACAAGAAGTCGTGACTGGAATAACAGATGCGGCACTTGCTGCAAAATTTGCAGCTAATTTGGACTGAAGCACCAGAGCCATTTTTACGGCAACGACCAAAGCATTTCACATGGTACGACACAAATAGGCATTCGAGATTTTTTTGGTTCTTCTTGGTCTGCTATGAATCGCAAACGCTGGAACACGCACGCAAGCATGCACGCAATCTTGTAACCCATGCAACAATAAAATGGCACAAAATAGAGCGAGTTTGGTCTGGTTCATGATCATGGTTAGCGGAATCTTGAATCCTGAATTCACTCCCTCCGGATGCTTCGGCTTACGTTAACCAAAACAAAACTCGCGTACAAAAAATAAATATGGCAAAACCGGTAGTGCAGAAGACCCACGCCACGAATAATTGTCGTGGTTAATGTTTTAAGTGTAAAGGAGCTCAAAAAATTAAGGCATTACTGGTGAAAAATCTAATTCAAAGAATTTCACTTACCGTAAAGTACTTACCAACGTGCGACGTACCAAGAGGCATCGAACACGACGAAGGTGGTGAGCGTAGATCCCGCCATTGTGGTTGTCAGCCATCAGCAAAGACATACAATACGGCCGATCTCACCAAGCACTAATGCAAAGAACATGGTAAACGACATACGTAAAGCTGAATGATGCCCATTAATATCGAATGAATGCACAGAACAGCTGAGAACGGCACACAAATATCGGAACGCACCTAACCGAACTCACAACTTAGACATAAAGACGTTGCGAGCACCCGCTGCCGTTTCACTTTTTTTTATAATTATTTCCCCCCATGCTGCCATCACGGAGTGACGTGCCCGGCAAATTGATGGACTGTCGCCTTGACTACCGCCGAAGTTAATCAACTAATCGCAGTGCCCACGAACACAAATTATCTATTATATATATTTTTGTGTTCTTTTGAAAAATTTAAGCTAGTTGCAAGTCAGCGAATGTATGTGTCCCACTTTTCATGCCGTCCTTTGTCTCGTTTTAGCTGTTCAAGAAGTTCAACACCACAACCCCAAAGAACATATTTCCACTGAATTTGAGATTGATGTGATGTAGAGTTCTTCTAGTTGAGTGAGAAACGCTTTTGACCACTTGCACAAACGTATGCTACTAATAAATATGCTAAGCTCTATTAGTAAATTGGTGATCTACAATGCCAAAATAAAAGCATGATTATGGGTGATAGGGTGAATAGTAAGCAAGAAGAGATGCAAAAGCAAAATAGGAGAAGACGTCGCTTTGAAGTTCGCGCACGAGCTCGTCGTGACGTCTTGAGCTTTGGCTGCGTCTGCTTTCAGCCTTAGCTAATTTATATATAAAGCTGGACTACGTTGTATTCCAAAGGAGCCGAACATTGATCTTAGCAAGTTTCAATGACTTTACTTAGCCGCAAGAGACGAAATACGACTGGATGGTTGAAAATCTGTGAAGTCACACTGTTATGGTGTGAAATTCAAAATATGCTTTGGCGCTCATTTAACTTCTAATGGTCAGCCCATTAACGCTAACCTAAAAAAGAGAAGCTTAGAAAGATAACCTAATCAGCTCAAACTGATTTCGTATTTCTTTTAGTATCCTGTCAAGGAATTTTTTTTCGCAAAGCACTCAATTACTTGATGCTATTGAAAAACTTCTCGCACATCAGCCATAATTAATTCTTATTCCCTTGAAGATTCAACTTAATGCATGTGTAGTTATTTCAGGAATTCGGGAAAACTTCTTAGGGTGTTCATAAAGTACGCTTCAAAGGCTCTGGCACGCCTAAATACGTAGTTTTCCACAGTAACCAACTTACGGAAGAAATGATCGAAAGCACGCTCCCTATTTCAACAAAGTGCAAACACGGGTCCTAGTTTTATTCAGCAAGCAGACGAAAAAAGCTAACTACGCACGTCATTGCGGTATGGAAATACGCAGAAAACAAGCATGCTGTAATTATTTGGTTGAACTGATAACTAGCCTACAGACTCTCAACATTAGATAAACATCAGCCCCGATAACACGGCCCCTTTGTGCGAACTTGCTGCAATCTTAGGATTTCCTGGGGCGATCCGGAACCATGGTAAGAACTTCATGTAAGACCTCCACAAAGAAAGAAAACGAAGATTTGTAAAATTGCATTCGGCAATAATTACCCACAGACTTGAAAATGTGCCTTAACATTAGGCCTACACAAGCCGATGACGTGAATCCAACCGCTTAAAACAAATTTATAGAGAGAAAGTGACAACGCTTACATAAAACATTGTAAATCATGGCAAACAATAATAAAAAATATCCGCCCTGTAAATTAAACGTATCAGGAGACATTTTAAGATTCTGCCTATTTTCGTGGTCTTGCTGTCATTTACGAAGCCTCACTTAGCTAATGCAAACTGCCAGTCATTGCAAGGTCGAAAACTGTCGGCTAGTTAGATCTAACTCTTAAAAAGTGCAAAATAACTTCTTTCGAGTGTTCACTTCTTTCCCTGTAACACTGGCATATGAAAAGAAATTTTCGGTGCAGAAATACAAAGGCAGCAATGAAATAAATCGGAAACGACAAGCTGGAGTTCTTTCATTCCTCTCGTAAGGAACGAAGAAACACGACAAGGACGTATGTAAAAGAGAAAATTCGTTTGAATAGGAAACTCTAAATTGATCCCTGGTTCTTCGCTTCAGTTCCAGTAAACTGTCCCCGAATAAAAGCGGTTCAATGGAAAGTCACGGTTAATTCATCCGAATCCGTCTGGCTGAAAGAACACATGAAGATACGGCTGGTTGCTTCTGGAGCTCAGTGCCGTCTCATTCGCCGTAAAGTGCGAGGAAGCGTATAAAGGCGCACTCGTACAACGACGACTGGAACATTTCGGGCGAAAGCACTAATTGCGCGACGAAGCGCGTAAAACTTCGTGCTGTAGGTGGGCTGTGAGGAATATACGGTACTGTACATAGCAACATTGACTAGATTTGATACCTATTTATTTATTTTATGTACTGCAGCTGTTTAGCAGGTATACTTTGCCGGAGTGGGATATGTAAGCGTAGCGAAAAAATATTGGTGCAGTAAAATAAAGAGATGGAAACAAGAACAAGAAGACGGCATAGCTTCACCGCATTTCTCTCTCTCTCTCCTTATTAACGTACCAAATCATCTTGCTGTTCATGCATATTCCAGTCGCACAACGATTCGATATAACAGGTTAATTATATATAGAGTGGAACCTATATTGTCTAGTTTGATTGAGTGGCACAGTTTGTATGGATGCATGTATGTGTGTATGTATGTGTGTATGTATGTATATATGTATGTATGTATGTATGTATGTATGTATGTATGTATGTATGTATGTATGTATGTATGTATGTATGTATGTGACTATTTTCCCGCCTACCTGGCTCACAGGGTAGTCCGTGTTCGAATGGTTAGCTCATCGGTCTGCTCCGCTAAAGTATAAGGGTTCGAAACCTACCACCGCAGCAACTTGGGTCACTGATTACGTAACGCTCTTCAACGAACCTCTTTCATGCCGACATCGGTCAATATACATGCGGGACTGGGGGAGCACCGCTGTCCGAAGAAACACCTTGGCGCCAGTTTGGAGCAGTGGATATGTGCCACTCGGTCTGCTCTGTTCTTTCATGAATCTCTTCGACGCCAACATGAGTCACTGCTATGTGACAGTAGGTGTGTCCCACTCTTCAATGAACGTCTTTGACGCCAACTTGGGTAAATAGCTACGCACCGCTGGTAATGTGCCGTTGTACAATCACGAAATAGATCCCTTAAATTTCTCCGATGCTGAGTGGAATCTAGAACACGTCACGACGCATTCGCAGGGTACGCCACAAATACACTGTGTATGGGCTGCTTTTGAATGAACGCTCTTTACGCCAAAGCTTACGCTTACATTTGACAATTATTTCTGTGGTTTTACGTGCCAAAACCACGATATGATTATGAGGCACGCCACAGTGGAGGAGGAGGAGGAATAAACATTTATTGTGGTACCAGCACTTTATGATGGCCGGGCCTTAGCCTCCCATGAGGGGACGTCGAGGGCTTGCCTCGCCGCCGTCTCACGGGCGTGGTGGGTCGCCCAGGTTTGGTCGTCAAAGGCGGAGCTCCGCAGAGCCTCACGCAACCTCGAGGAGAGGGTCGTGGTGTTAATTTGGGTGTACTGTGCTGGGCACTCCCGCAGCATATGCGGAAGCGTAGCCGGGTGAGTGCCACAGCACCGGCAGTTGGGGGTACTGTATCAGGGAATATAAGGTGGAGGCGTGCGGGTGAAGGGTACGTATTTGTTTGTAGCAGACGCAGCCTGCGCCCGGCTAAACTTGGGGTGAGGTGGGGGGAAGGTTCGGCGACTAAGGTAAAATGCCTTAACGAGATCGTTATACGTAGTCAGATTGTCCCTGGTGTCCAACTCGTCTCCAGTGTCTCCGGCGCGGTTGACTAGGCCTCGCCCAATGGAGTGGGTGACCTCGTTGAGGTTGAGGAGGTGTGGGTGGAAAGGGCCCGCATGGGCCGGGATCATGCTGTCTTTAGAGTGTGGTGCCTGGCGGAGGATACGAAGAGCTTGAGGAGAAATACGGCCTTTGCTGAAGTTAGTGACGGCTGAGCGAGTCACACACGATGGTGTGACAGGTGGGATCTAGAGTGGCCAGGGCGATGACCACTTCTTCAGCCGTTTCGGCAGGGGGGTAGTGACGCTGGAGGCGTGGTGTAGGACTCGATCGCGTGTGGCGACGGCCACAAATCGTGTGTCATGGGTATATTGGGCTGCATCAACAAATGTGACGCCAGGTACATGAGGAAGGGCTTTTATTATAGCTCCGGCCCGAGCTTGGCGCCGGGCCCTGTTATATTCAGGGTGCATATTTCTAGGGATAGGGTCTGTGTGGATCCAGCTACGGATGTCCGTCGGGATAGATTGTTTGGGGCCCTGTTGCTGATGGTAAGTGAAGCCAAGCGTGGATAGAATAAAGCGTCCCGTTTCAGTAAGGGTGAGCCGTTCAAGCTGAGAGCGTTGTTGTGCTTCAATGAGTTCGGCAAGGGTGTTGTGAACTCCTAGTTGGTTGAGTTCAGTACTGGTGTAATGCGGGAGGCCAAGTGCTTGCTTGTAGACCACTCGCATGAGGGTGTCGAGCTTGTTTTGCTCAGCCCGGTACCAGTTGAGGGACGCAGCAACGTAGGTAATGTGGCATATGGCAAAGGACTGCACGAGGCGGAGAAGGCTTTCTTCTTTGAGTCCCCCTCGTCGGTTGGAGATGCGTTTAAGAAGGCATAGGGTGTTTTGAGATTGGGCGCAGATCTTGTTGAGAGCGAAAGCATTGGAGCCGTTGGTAGAGATGGTGAGACCGAAGACCCGGATACTAGGGACGTGTGGTATAGGACTGCCATCTTGAAGGCGTAGAGTGATAGAGTCACAGGGTCGGTGATCAGATTGGTGTTTGGGAGGGCGTCCCCGCTGAATGGGCTTGTAGAGAAGAAGCTCCGATTTAGCCGGCGAACAGCGCAGTTCGGTTCCTTCGATGGTCCGCAGTGGAGGACTTTGAATTATTTTGGCAACCTGGGTTTCCTTATCGTGCAACCGAAGCACGGTACACGGGCGTTTCTGCATTTCACCCACATAGAAATGCGGCCGCCGCGGCTGGGATTTGATCCCGCGACCTCGTGCTTACCAGCGCAACGTCATAGCCAATCAGCAATCACGGCGGATGAGCTGCGTCATGAATGCACTAGCTATGCGCCGCTCTTCATGTGTCAAGAGAACAGTTAATTTAACCCCTGAGAGGTTCAATAACCCACTCGCCAACTTCGGTTACTGAGTATGTGCCACTCAGTGTGCGGCAAGTGAGGGAACAATTCTCAGCGTTCGCAGGCACCGGCGCGCCGCGCTTGTCTCGGAGGCCACACTCATACTTCTTGGCAGTGCCACTAGATGGCGCAGCGCGTCCAGAAAAAGCGCGATAAAGCAGCTCGGTTGTCACGTGACGCGTTTGTCGGCGTTGGCACGCACCGGCGTGTCACGCATTTCTGAGGCCACGTGCAGTCTTCACGGCAGCGGCGCCTCATGGCACCAATGGTTCTAAGGGAAGCCCGAAATAGGCGTACAAGCCTCATAAATTATTCGTTTCGGCGGTGGCAATGCGTTGTGTTGCTCGGTTGTCTCAATGCTAAGCGCCTTAGGGACGATGTTCATTGTAGATGGATTTTCATGGAGGAAGCGGGGCCGCCAGACAGCCAAGCAATAAGGTGCGCTCGAGATCGAGAGCTAAGACGCATAGCCTGCACCACAGCTAAGGCTTCAAAATTCGCGTCACAAACTCGCAACCGACATGTGAATTTTTTTTGTTTGCTCATCCCGCTTAGCTGCTAATATTAGAATATGTTCAACGAACGAATCCAAGTTCTAACGTTATAAGTTTTGGAGTGCTAAGTATTGGCCGCCATATAGAGTCTGACCGTGAAGCGGGCACGTAAGTTTTCTTTCAGTCTTATCTTTATAACTTTTTGAACACATTTCGGATGTCATATACATATCAAATTGTATTCAATTTTGAATGCGATAGCATTACAGGCGGACTTCACCCGCTAAGGAGGCGTCACGTTTCTGTGACGGAAAATATGGGCTGATCCAGAAGGCAGTGCATCTAGCACAACGTCTCAAAGCGCTAGATGCCAAGGGAGAGATTGCGAGAAACTGACACGGACACACGCACCGGCGACTCAGATGCTGACCTGAAAATACAGCGTGCATGCACCCTATGCACTACTTTAAGCAATTTTCCGTTTATTTAGATAGACTGTTAGGAAAGCTCTTTATGCCGGTAAAATTGCTGCGCATTTTAGATTCGCTGATATTTTTAGTAGGCTTTGAATATAGCGGAGTGTACTCACTGAAGCAGTCTTACGATGTGCTATCAGTTCGTGAACTTTTAGTTTTCAGTCTAGGCCTCCGGTAGATGGCTTTTGTACCAATACTTTACTTAAGGGTTTATTTTACTTCCAGGCAGGTGCGTTTAGCCTTCCCGCTACGAGCTAACCATCCCGTTTAGTTATTTAGGTCCGAGTAAGAAGAAGTGGCAAAGCGTAAGCTCTTCTTTTTAAACCTCCAAGGCCCTGAAAAAAATCATTTGTCTAGCGGTTACGAAGCTGTTTCCTTTAGAAAACCCGTCCCCTAGGGGAAGTTAGTTATCCGCGATCGAATGTGTCTGCTCTTACCGGAAACAGTGTCAGGAACCTTCAAAAGCTGTAAAGGCAAATTAATGCTGTGCACTACAGTAAAATAAATGTGTGTAGTATTATATACATTCATATCATATTGCGTTACGGAAAGAAACTGCGAGAAACGTGCGGCCGATAGGATACATGGTTCATTCCTTAAAGCTTGCGAAAGTGTACAGCACCATAACGGCGCAAAGAAGGAAATATGTCACGTGTGTTAACCAGACTGTAGCGATAAGTTTGTGAGCTATGAAGAAAAGACGGTGTACGCTATTTTAGTGTGATGCGGTGCGACATATGTCGGCCAAACGGGCATTAAGCTTGAACGATAGATTGAAAGAGCACAAGTACTATAAGGCAAAACCATATCTGCACATTTGGGCTTGTACTGCAGGGACCGTATTTGCCCACCACCGCCAGAAAAAAAAAAGAGCTTTTGAGTTTTGAGGCAGCGCTAACGTGCTGACAATGAAGAGTGATGAGAAATGTAGAAAATGAAACTGATAAAATATTCTGTCAGTAAGCCCTCGGAATCGCTATCAATGAAGAATTTGTGCTTCCTGTTGGGTGACGGCATGATCAAGCAACAGTTTTGGTATTCGTTTTATTCCATTTTGTTCATGTGTACGTTAAGTTCATCGCTTGTGCGCCGCATTTGTTGTGCGCTATCATGAATAAGGTAAATATTCAGTTTCTTTAATGAATAGCACCCATAAAACTAGTGCGATATCAGAAAAACAGGCGGTTTACGCTGCCTAACCACTCGGAGTCGTTTAGAAAAGCAAGAAAGGTGTATGCATGACGATAAGAAAGCAATACAGTAATCACAAAAAAGATGACATGACTGAAAGCATGGCGATCCTATAGAAATGTGATGCAAAAGATTTGGCGTTACCGAAAAAATGTTTTCTGCTTTATTAGTACAACCGATATTTTGGGCTCTTGTCTTCACATTTCTCATTTTGGCATGCACCATCAATTCACGGGCGCCCCGATTTGGCGTTAGCCCACCTTCTGTCGGAAATACATCACACTGCCAGATTCGAAGACACGTGTTTGAACAAACCACCGGCTACGCTGTCAAAATTGAAGACAACGTTTCTGAATAACATCCGCACGTTTGTATAACGTTTCTTTGCGACCACGACACACCGGTATTTCTGACAAAGGAAGGAGCAACTTTTTTTAATATGATCAGATCCTTTGTATAATTTTTTATCTTGGTATCTTTCTTGTTTTGTGATCATCTGCACTGTTTTCTTCTCATTTGGCATACCAATTTATTCTCTGCCTTCACAATTATGTTCATTCGCTAAAAAAACCTGTCCCGTGTATTGCTGATTTGTAATCATTTTCATGTTGGCTGATCAACTCAAATAATTTCCAACTTGCCTAATTGACAATTCATTGAGTTCCAGGCCACGACAGATCAACTTGCCCAACAATAATTTTTTAATGATTTCTTTGTGCACATTTCATTTCATTATATCGTACATATTTGTTTTCATATCCTAAACATAGCACGCTATGTCATTTCATGCATATTGATAAGACTATAAAATATTATTAAATAAAATCTATTCTGTCGTAATGAGGACCCGCCGAAGGCACAAGTTTGCCTTCAGAGGTAGTAGTAGTGAGTGGAAGCAGTGCGAAATCTCACAATTGCCTGAGAAATTTTAGCATACACAAACAATGGTGCATAACCAATCGAGTTCACTTAATTGTCCTGCTTGGAGCCCCTTGAACTTTGAATGGAAGCGGAATTGTTAAGTGAATGAATGAATGATTGAAAGAATCTGTAACAATATGGTGCAATACATTAAGTCATATTCTTAATGAAGTGCCTCCCTTCCCCTTTGCAATTTTTTCTGCTTACTTGGAGTTCATATGTTCTCGGAGCTAATGTCAAATTTAACCTATGCCATCACGAAATGTACCTAATGGCACATGTGTAATGAACGCATTAGAGAATTTTATTTATTCAGCTACACTTTATAACTTAGCTTCCTAATTCAGCGCAACCAGACCTATTGACAACATTTTTTTCTTATTTCCCATGATGTTTTCCAATGTGCCACACTACTTACTCCTTATTAAAGTGAGTTCCCGATACATTCACCCTTGACTACTAATGTGGATGAATTAATTTCGCACCAAATGTGCTTAATTCTTTACCCTCTATAATTCTCTGTCACCCTCTCGTGATGTATAATATGGAATACCATAAGCCTCCACGTTCGGTCACCTTATATTTCTCTTATACAGGGTGTCCAAGCTAACACGCAGCACGATAAAAAAAAGAGGAACAGTGTTACGCGAAGCCAACCTAGTGCGTATTGTTTCCAGTACAGTGCAGTAGCCGCCAGTAATTTTTTCGTTACGGAGATTTAATTATTTAATTGTAATTAATTATCTAACTCGAGAAGTACTGTCCTAATTATCAAAGTGTCAATGAGAAAGTTGTAGAGCAACATAAAAAACTCCCGATACAGCTTTCCGTTGTTCAAAACTCGCTACATAAACGTGTTTTTCCGAGCGTGAAAGAAGCCCGCGAATACACGCAGAATTGCCGCACGACTGGCCGCTCGAGGCACTTTGCTGTTTATGTGCTCTTACCACACAAGAAAAAATGAAATGTGGATGAGCTGATTCTCTAACATTGCTTAAACACAGCACAATTTTATCTGGCTGAACACAGCAAAGCGTCCCGAGTCATGCTCGCCGTTCTTTTGAACCGAAGTCATAGTACCCTGGATTCTGATATGTCGACGGCAGCTATGTCAAGTATTTTGCTTGGGCTGTTCGCGGAAGAACTTTGCACTGTTTTCTTTTTCAAAAGAGATAGCCCATGGATACTGATAACAGATTTTGACATAACAATCTTGACGCACGATTAACTTTTGACGCACAGTTAACTACCAAAAGGGCTTGGCCCATACTTCAGAAGTGAATTTAGATTTCCTAAACATGCAACGCTCGTAGAGAACGGAACGAAATAGTTAGTTCCAGAGGCTGTCATTTCCTGCTTAAAATTGCGTCTTATAGCCGCATCACCTGTTGCCCACCAAGTATGAGATTATCGCCAAGACAAAATCGAAACGCGGGGTGCAAACTGCACAGAACACAATATAATTAGCTCCTGAGGTGCTATCAACTGAGTCTCTAGTGAGCCCCTGAACTGGTCTCGTTTATGATTATTAGGTGGCGCAGCTCAGAGTTATCAAGCGTTCTGAAAAGGGCGGAAAAACTTCACCACTGGACACCTCGGTATTTGATGAAATTAGGCTTATCCTGAAACATGTAGCAAAGTTAGGTGCAAGATTTGTAGTTAACTCATTAGTTCGTTTCCTGCTGTGGAGCAGGAACACGATGTAGTGTGGAGGTTTCATTGTTTCCAAGATCGTCCTTTCTCTATAGCTTTCAGCTTTTCCTTGGCAAGGTAGCGAAACTAGGAATGCTTGATGCACAATTGACATAACCTGCAGCCATATATTCAGAGTGAACTGGATAATCAAAACTATAGAAACAACTTTTGAAAATTAGCTAAGTGCTGCAGTATATGGCTACGCGAGTGGGATTTCTAGAATTTTGTTCTGCCTGTGCGGTACCTACGTGGTAAGCGACGTATGTACTCATGTACGGTTATTGCAGGCGGATGGTTTCGCAGTAATGTCAAAAATTAGGACAT
This sequence comes from Dermacentor silvarum, assembly GCF_013339745.2. Taxonomy (NCBI): domain Eukaryota; kingdom Metazoa; phylum Arthropoda; class Arachnida; order Ixodida; family Ixodidae; genus Dermacentor; species Dermacentor silvarum. The sequence goes on along the minus strand of NC_051160.1, from coordinate 113,621,890 downwards.
GATGACGGCAACACATACTGAACTTCCATTTCAGAGCTCCAATAAATGTGTCCGTCAATTCCGCGCAATAATACATAATACAACTAGATATATATAAGAAATTGATATAGTGCGATTTGTGTCACAGCCTTCCCATTCTTGTTTGACGGTCCGGTGGATTTCTCTGACAGCTTCGACAATGTGACGTTGGATTAACTGTTTGAAGAATGATGCAGTCGATAACGTCCCAGTAAGTGAACTCGGATACAGATATTTTCTCATCATGGCGTAGAGCATACAATGCCCAACAATCACGTTGCCTAGAGTCACTGGCATCATACAGAATCGCCAAACATTTCAAGAGACTGTTTTTTTAGTAATGTTATACTGCAACAAGCACCGCGAAATTACGAATTGCGCGCCAAAGGAAAAACGTTCCTATGATTTGTACGGATGACGTGGGGCCTTTAAAGGGTTGCTCAAGATGCAATACTCTAAGTACTTTGCGTAAAACACTTGTGCATGCAGATATGTTGTTAGTTTTTTTGTCTAGTTTATTTTTCTTTCTTTTTGCTGAGTCTTGCAATATGCAAGGCAATCTCTGCAGTAAAGTTCACATTACACTTTCGTCCTCACCTGTTTGTCTACCCTATCGTACCACCAGTCCTCTATTTTAAGTTGCATATTGTCAAATAACGCTTGGCTGTTACTATATCTATAGCAGTTCGTAAACCTAATAACAACGCTATCGATTGCCATTTGTTGTGCTCTACATTATATATTCCATCGCCACATGAATAGTAATCAGGTTGCCATGGTTATGCTCACCAGACATATAAACTGCATATTGTTTACTTTATTTGTCTCAACGCAATATTGCTTTTCACACGCTCTTCTTGCGCAGGAGCCGCTGCAAACACCGCCAGACATTAGAGTTGACAGATTGACAGTGCGCCTTGCTTACTGAGAGCCTTTTTGCGGTGTAGCTGTCAACATAGAGAAAATACAGCCAGGGATTGGCAACATTGTTATGCGCGGGAAACGTGAATGTGGCTGCGGAAATATAACGATAGCCTTATTTTCAGATATTAGGTAAGAATTTGACATGGTCAGTCACAATCTTTTCCTGCTCAGCCTATTAATCTTGATAAGCCCTGGGGGTCACAGCGATGGATTTCCGCGTTTTTTAAGATTCATTAAAGTATCCATGTAGACTACGGAAGGAGATACTGCCGAACATGATGCCACGAAGACAGTACCGTGAGGCAATGCTAGCCCTTAGCCCTTTTCATTTTAATTGAGTGATGACGGATTTACCTCGAAAATTACTATCTGGGTAGCCCTTTTCTTCATGCTGATGACGTCTGCTTTTGGGCCTGGGGCTCACAAGTATGTGACCTCAAAAATATTTTACAAGCAGGTTTAGATAACGTTAACAACTTCCTGAAGAAAAGAGGGATGTCCTTGTGCCTCACGACAGCTGCTTTTATGCCTTTCAAGAGTAAAAAAAAATAATAAATGGCTTCTACATTTCCTTGGAAGAAGAGCACTGAAACATTGTAAAGCAACATCGGTTTCTTGGCGTAAGACTATATCCATAGTTATCATGAGCTGCGCATACAAAATCACGTGACGACCAAGTAAACACTACGATCAATATGCAACGCAGACTTGCAGGTACAACACGGGAAGTGTAAGTGTCATCAATGCTGCAAATGCATAAAGGTCGCGCAGGATCAATGATATTCTATTCTGCCCCCATTCTACATAGTATTTCCTTTATCTCTGAGCAGCGACTCTAGAGGTTCCTAGCAAGGAGTCTTTGAGTGTGCTTGGGTGTCTCTCGGGCAACCTCATGCACTTTTGCCATTGCAGAGATACGGCAGCCTCCTTTCTCAATATATGAACGGCTGTATTGTGCAGTCATAAGTTCCACCTAATACTCAGTTCGCTTTATCGAAGCATTAATATTATAGAGAGAAATTAACTATTACCATTATTATACAAGGGCATATTATTATATTGCCGACTCACAACTATTTCAAGATGAAGACCACGTACTCTTCATGGTTATTTGGGGTTCCAAATATGGCATTGTCTGTGCAAGGATTATTAAAAAGGGAGACATGTGCATGGTTGCTGCCCAACAAACGGCGCTGTTTTAAATATATATGCGACACCCTTGACACGCTTATGTACTATGTGTACTAAACTAGAGCCATCTGTACACAGATGGCTCTAGTTTGCCCGATTCATCTACAGCTACACTAGACATCCCTCACTTATCATACAAACAGCTTTTCAATTGTCCCGTGCAACACCTTTGATTACAGCTGAACTGTTTACTATCCTGCCTGTAGTTGGATGTTCAATATCGGTCGAAGACGCACAAAATGGAATATTTTCTGTCACTCAAAGCCGCACTGGCGTCCAATAGCATCTGCGATGCGCTATCTACTAACGCACCATCAGTGTACGAAAAATTAAAAAAATATCACGAGAGCAAATAAGGCATATCATACGCATTTCAGTGAATATCGGGACACTTCAAAATACCCGAAAATTGTGCAACTGATGCCGCAGAGCGACAGACACATCTAGTCAACGCGGCCACCAGATTTACTAAAAATGAATATGAAATACGTTGCACTTCAGGAGGCGTATCTTCACGCGATAGCAAATACACATGGTTTGATCAACGCTGATAAGACTTCAGATTGTCATAATATTCATCCTCCATTGAATTTATCCATACCGACAAAGCTTAACAGGCGACTTGGAACACTTGTTCACCATCTGAGAATGGGTACCCCCATACAACTAAAAGTTGCTACATAATATCTGCCGTGCTTAAAGCCATCACGGTAATTGCAGCAGCACAAATGAAAATGTACAACACCTAGTTTTATAACGTAACAAATACCTTGAGCCAATTAATCAACGGGCGTCAGAGCTCGTGAGATTTAGGTGAATGCATGTGAGACTAGAGAAGCTGCTGGAACGATGGCCAACAAATAGTTCGTAAAAAACGTGCACTCACATCCCTTAAAGAATTTTAGGGGCGAAACTCCTTAGGGTCGAGCCTTGTTCCTCGTCGCGCCATCGTAGCCACGCTAGTACTCGCCACTCCCGCTAGAGGCGCAGGTGTGCTCTCTTTCTCTCTCGTTCCCGACACGCACTCTCTCTCACTCTCGTCCGTAGCTAGGGGCGCTGTGGTGCACAAAAGGTTTAAGCGCTGTATAGACTGTACACATGTACAATATATATATATATATATATATATATATATATATATATATATATATATATATATATATATAAGTATAAGTATATATATATATATAGTATATATACGCCACGCTCCGTATTCCGGAAGCCGGAACCGGAAGCCAGCTTCCGGCTTCCGGAGAACGCTTCCGGCGTTTTGCCCGAATGATCCCCCGGCCGGTGCTTCGCCCACTCATCATCATTCACTTCGTGGATATGCGGTGTTTTTTGGGAAGTCACTGGTATTGCCGATATTACGACAAGAAATAGATGTCAGTTTCGCCTAGTGCAGCTAACACTCACTGTTCGTATGCGCGTTGTATATATCAGAAATAAACGCATTTTTCTCTCAGGTAAGGTTTTGTGTATATGTACTGATACCAAGAGAAGGGAAGAGCAGTCGATAACGGCAGAAAACTAGGTGGGGTGATGCAGTTAGGAAATTTCTTTGCGCAAGTTCGAATCAGCTAGCGCAAGACAGGGGTAATGAGGGATCACAGGGAGAGGCGTTTGTCTTGCAGTGGACATAAATATAGCCTGAGGATGACTGTATCTCTAATGTTTATGGAACTTAAAGTGAATGAGTTTACAAGGTCTGGTCTTATAATCTCCCCCTGTTATATTTTTGTCATATTAAGTGATGTTAGGACATATTTGTGAATGCGGTGTTAGGTCATGGATTTCTGTCAGAGATCTCAAATGGAATAGCCGAGTCCGTCTATTGGTGCCAACATCTTATTTATGCATGTAAAAAAACCATAAATACAATGCTAGCAGTTAACTCCGCCTTTCACGAAGCCATCCCGAAGCAGGGTTCCCAAATATTGGAAGGGCTGCAAAATACTGTTTCTTGAGGTCTCCCTCTAAAAGTTGTGGTTTGGCTGTCGTCGGTAGCGCTGACTTGGCAAACTTTGCCAAGATTTATCATGCAAGCGTTTGCGACACGTCCCTTTGGCGTCCCTGTCTGACTCCCCGAGTCTTCACGACCAGTGTCACATTCTTCGCTTGGTGTGCTATGCGCTGGCCTTTCGTGTGCTTATTTCAACGAGAGCATGCCGCTCCGACGTGCCTTTGTTTTGACAAATCAGTTTCTTTGAGCGCACGTAGACAAAACCTAAAACCGCCTATTTTTTGTCCTTTTTGGTGGATTCGGAATGTACACGCAGCAGATTTTTTTTCGGCTTCGTCGAGTGACAAGTGGTCAGAGATATACTTAACCTGTGCCAGCAAACTCGAAATGTGTCGCATGCAATGTGGTGCAGTAATAATAGAATGTTTGTAAAACACTTGACTGCACAAGCTTTTCCTGATACTTTTAAACGCATAAAATGTCCTTCTTGCATTTTTCTATTGCACGATCGAACAGAACTTTCTTTCGCTACAAATGGTGTGTATACCACATGTAAATCCTTTCAATATTGGTTGAATATTATTATTACTATTACAATATTGTTTTCCTAAAACTACACGTGCTTATCGACAATTCTGGCGCTGCTCAAGAGGGCTAACCACAAACGAATCACGCATACGATGACCTAAGCATTGTTCCTTACCGATTGTAAAAGTTGCCCTTCATAATAAAACAGGCTAGATGACTAGTCTAGATATATAGCGAAAAACCAGGCTAGAAAGAAAAAGGTGCAGTGCTGGCTGAGCGGTCAGTCCCATCTAGCATTACGTCATTTTCGCGATGTTTATTTGAGCACTTGTTCCTCCACCCACACTGGGAGAGAGATATATATAGAAGTCACAAGGGAAACGCATTGCTTCCCTGCACTTGGTAAGAGAGGAAGGGCACTAAAAGAGAACGAAGAGATAATTTCACACTTTGCACTGGCGCCAACACAATCAAGCGTTCATCGCTGTAATCGCCTGTATAATAGGGGTAACCAAAAGAGAGAGGGAGAGACACCGGTGGCACTTTTTTGACGCACCACTTTAGTTACTAGGCGGAAAAACAAAAATGCATGGTTTCGTTTATATGAATGACCCTCAAGGCCAACTGGGAGTTAGAGCTACAGTGGCTGCATGTAGAGTACAAACACGTACAGTCACATACATATGTGTATACAATCGCATACAAAACTTCAATAGTACAAAACGAAGGCTCAGAATAACGATTACTGTCGGTTTAATATCTGCATTCGAGCACGTTCGGTCAGAAATGCACGTAGGAAGGAGCATATTTGCGAAGTTAGCACTAGTAGTAACAATCCATGTCATCTGAAAGCACCAGTGTCAGGCTGAAGCACTGCGACCACCGCAGCATGCAGCTTTCGAGGTTCTACATAGTATTTTGTAAATGCTCTACCCGCTACTAAGTTTACAAACGTACTCGTAGATAAGGGTGCTGATGCCTTTTTAAGGCGCTGGCACGCACGTTATATCGTAATGCGAGCAGGAAAAATCAGTTTCCGGAAGCGCAGTACTAAGAGACCTTACAGCAACAGCCTTTTGTTTCCTTGATTTCAGTTTTTTTTCTTTAACAGCGGAGATGTTTAAGTCGGAGGTCGGCCCGTATAGCGTAGACCCAACACCACCTAGATAGCACAAGGCCTACGCACTGCCATCCATGACGTCGCGCTAGCTGGCCCGACTGCTATAGAATCTAATTCCTTATTCTTTATTCAGAGATTACCCCGCATTGCCCGAAGGCGCTACAGCAGGGTTTTTACAGCATTTGCATAAAGAAATGTTCATTTTACAGCCCACTTGCACTTGAAACAACTTGTTTCACTCTTTAATTGTTCTAACAAAAAAGAATTTGCGAATAGGTCCATCCTGGTGCGCGATTTCCTTACTTTGAAAGCATGGTCAGTTCTTAATGAACTGTAAAGAGGTTCTTTAAAGTTTGTTTCTTTGTTAATTCCTGTTTTATCAATAAATATCTGAAAAACGAATTTCAACCGCAGTTTTTGTCGGCGCAAGGAAAGCAGTTCCCACTCAAGTTCATTTTTCATTTGAGCTCAGCTCTCTCCCCTCTTGTACTCCGCAAGATATTGAATTTTCTCTAGTTCATCAATCAGTGTAACTTGCAAAGGATCGCATACGACACAGGCACTGTCTGGTATAGGTCGAACACACGTTAAATAGGCTGTCTTTTTTAAGATTAGTTCCGAAGTTTTGAAATTTTGTTGCATAAAATTTAGTGTCCTTCCAGCTCTCCCAACCACGTCGCTTACATGCGCATTCCATGAGCAATCAAGTGAAAAGACTACACCTATATATTTATATCTAACTGCTTTTTTTACAGGCTCATTGTTTAAGAAGTACTCAGTCTCCATTGGCTTCTGTTTCCTTGTGAAAGAAAGTGGACACACTTTGTATTATTTAGGTTTATTTTCCACATATAGCACCAATCCTGGGGCGCTATAACGTAAAATGATTCCAAACTGTTTGGATTTCAATTTCTTCAATCAGCCTTCACGATCGGTCAAAACATTTATGGGCCACTCACAACTTCGCCTGTCTGTCACGCGACGTCACGAAAACCGCGATAGCTCCCCATATGATATAATGTATACACACTGATTATGCATGATTAAACCACACAAAAGAAAAATAATCATTGCTGATTCGACGCCTTTTCACCATTAGCCCTCTGCTATTGGTCCAATGTTTTCTGGCGGCGCCCACTTCGCCTGTCTCTCATGGGACCTCACAAAATCGTGAAAACTCACCCCGCAAAAGTGACGTGTACGCAAAAACAATGCATCAATATGCCGAACAAAACTGAAAATTTTTCTGAATAACCACAGACTGCCCGTTCCAAAAGGAATAGAAGATGGCGGCCCGCCGATCGCCCAGGCCCTCGCTACTCGCATCTGCTGGTGAGTATGTATTTATTTGCGCATGATAAACCTTTTTGCGCGCCAGTAAAATGTTATCGAGCACTTTCTGCATGTATACGACATCGTTCTGCCAACTCTTCCTTGCTGAGGATCTGTTTTAGCGGCATTCATATCCTTCCGCTGCACGCCGCCGCGATTTTCGACCAGCCACCGCAAGCTAAGTAAGGTGAACGAACCAATCGGAGAAGCCGGCACCGCCCTCTTCATGCGGTTACCTATTTTCACTCTGTTGGCTCGGCCCCATCGAAACTCTCTCTACTAGAGCGTGCTCCTCGTCTCTTGTCAGCCAATTAGATAAGAAAAACCGCTGAGTGTAGACAATGTTATTGGTTTTGAAAGCGAACAAAGGTGACCTCCTATAAACGAGGAGAGTGCTTGATTGGGTTGTTTAGACAATGCTGCGGGTCACCACCCGATGCTTGCGTCGGTGGTTACTTAAAATTGACGTCAGGAGTTTGGAATCAAAACAGCTTGGAATCATTTTACGTTATAGCGCCCCTGAACACGTTCCAAGTCAGTTAAATTTGCAGTTGGGTAACGTCACTCTCACTCCTTATTTGCCTGTAAACCACGCAATCATCTGCAAACAGTCTAACATGTGATGAAATACCCACTGAAATATTATTAATATAAACCAAGAATAAAAGTGTACCCAATACGGAGCCCTGAGGGACTCCCAATGTCACATCACTGTACCCAGAGATTTTTACATTTAAAATGACACATTGTCGACGCTGCCTCAAAGAATTTTCTATCCGCCTAAGCACAGAAGGGCCTATGTTTAGTAGTTTAGGTTGGTGCAAAGAAATGAATGCGTTACCGTCCCGAATGCCTCACGGAAATCTAAGAACATACAGTCGGTTTCTCCTCCTGAATCAATGTCAGATGCAAGTTCATGATGTAATTCAACAAGTTGCGTGGTGCATAGAACCTTTTTAGGAACCCGTGTTCATCATTTGTTAAGATGTTATTTTCAATTAAGTGTTTGATTATTCCGGAGTACAGAACGTGTTCCATTACCTTGCACACTATTGAAGTTAGAGAAATTGGTCTGTAATTTGCAACACCCTTTTTAGATCCCCCCCCATGTGGATTGGAACGACATGAGCCGTTTCCCAGTCAACTGGTAGGACGCCTGTCAACAAGGATTGTTTAAAAATTATTTGTAGATTCAGCGAATTCGGTTCAGCACTGCGTCTCAAAATACGCGGAGAAATTCCATCCGGGCCAATTGCTTTTGTTTCATCTATTTGATTTAATAGCTTTTAGATGCCACTTACGCTAAACTCAATCGGGTTCATTGGGGATACGCTACTGGCGTAGAATGAAGCGGTAAAATCCTGTATTGGCGAAAAGATAGATTTGAAATAATTGTTTAAGCAATTCGCCTTATCTTGGTCATCTATAATAGTTTGGTTATTATATACAGTTTCGTTTATATCGAGACTGGCAGAACCGCACGCTTTAATATATTGCCAGAAATGTTTAGAATTGGCTTTCAATCTATCGTTAAATTTTTTTGAAACAGATGTCCCTGGTCTCTTTTATACCTTTTTTATATTCTTGCAATATCTGACACAATTTTTATGGTGAAAAGTATGTTTAGTTCGTTTGAATTTAGCCAATAACCGCTTTCTCTTATTCATTAGCTGTAAAAGGCGTGATATCACCCATGGCTTCCTCCGTTGTTTGTTTAGTACGGAAGAATCTGCATTTGTTACGTGTGCGTCTATGAGTTCAAGCAACTTATTTTTGAACAGACGCCACAGTTCATGCAGATACTTATCATCTGCCAGGCATTCGGAAACTAACAAGTGTTTCAGTTATACTAGAATAATCGCATCAATCAAAGAAGAACACTCTTCAATTTTCGCGGCACTTGAGGTGATGAATTTTTCTGTTTATAGTTGCGACTACAGCCTGGTATTCACTTAAACGCGGGATGACAGTGACTGCATTCAGGAAGTTTGGCGAGCTGCACAACAAGACTAAAAGATTATTTTCATGGGTTGGCTCGTTGACGTACTGTAGTAGACTAAAAGTATCCACAATGTTCTTCATTTTCATGTTAGCGTGGCTCAAGAAAAAATATTATCGCTCCAGTGAAGGTCTGGTAAATTGAAGTCACCAGCGAGCAAAATAACTTGATCTGAAGCTTCCGAGATAGCTTCGCTTAATGCCTGCAAAGGCGCCATATGAGAGTTTGGTGGCCGATAAGCCACCCCGGTGGTAAACGAAAAGTTATAAGGTAAAGTAACTTTACACCACACTGCCCGTATCAGGACTACGTTAATGTTTTCCTACGTTAATATCAAGCGAGGAGGAGTGCAAATCGGACCGAACAAGCACAATAACGCCACCCCTAAGGCTCAGCCTATCTTTGCGATTTGCCAAGATCTAATTGCTGGCGACGGCGAAACTCGACTCGACGTCCTTGGTAAAGCTTTCGCTTAAAAAAAAACACCTTGACGCCGCAAGCCATCTTCGGCGACAATGTTTCACAGCGTAATTAGAGTACTGCGTATCGCCGGCGGGGTATATACAGCCAGTGGTTAAGAACTCGCGCTGTCTTTGACTTGTACTCACCCCGGTGTCTGGCCAGGCTTATCACTTCCCCAGCAAATGTCCAAAATCCGGACAACTGTCAGTGTAATCGCCTCGACAAAAACTTCGGGAAAGAGTGATGCACCGGAATTTCCCTTACGTTAACTCACCTTTGGTTTGAACTGCACAAGCGCAGGATTTCAGCAGGATTGGAGCTTCATTAAGCGCTCGATTGAAATTCTGAGCTGTTGTAGTTCAAATCCAGCGCTAATGCAGCTCCACTAGGATGAAACCTGGGGAAGTGCAAAGCAGTGATGCGCCGGTGTTTCCCTTATGTTATTCTTGTGATATTCTTGCACAAGGAAGGAGGAATCAAGCGCGTGTGGGGTGGTGACGCCCTGTCTTGAGCTGCACTGGTACCAGACTGCCGTTTCGGAAAAGATTTTCACGAGTTTCTGCTCATTATAGTGCTTAATGCTAGATCATTCTTTAGATTATTCTGAATCATGTTTGTTGATTTTGAATCGGTTTTCTTCAATTGTGCACTTGTTTTGCCGTGCTTTGAGATATTGTTTTTGCGCGTGACCACGACGACATGACATCAAATTAGACGCCGATAGCCCGGGTCCCTAATATGCTTCGCACTTAAAAGGTTTCACGTGTCGGTGCACAAAGCGTCACAAGATGTCTCTACCGGATTCCTGACTGACCTACACGTTTGCCGTTACCCGGCACTTCTATAGAGAGTAATACGTGTTTGGACAAGGTAAAGCTTTCTAGCTTTCACCAAAATGAATAGTTTGAACTCAGCACATAGTTCTTGTATTTTTCAAGGTCTGAAGATTAGCCACTATCATCATTATAACGTTACCGTACGCATCAAGCCTCACACAGCTAAAACGCGTTCGATTATCGCGGTAAGTTAGTACGGAAAGGTGTTACCGTGCCGTATACCGCACTTACCGTATCGTAACACGGCAATGCTAAAACTATTACCAGTCTCCTGTAAGTTTACCACGACGGCTCTCCGCTGTCACTGATTGCGTCGAAACGTGGCAGTGCCCACGGTGCCCGCCTCGATGGTTACTTGATCTATTTCTCGACAGCAAGAAATTAACGCGGAAAATAAGACATCGCTAAGTCTCATCTCGCGCTCAGGAGAAAGTATAAGCGATGTTGCGTCGTTATTATAGAGATAAAGCCTTTCACTTGACATAGATTGCTCAAAGTGATGGCCCAGAGGCTGAAAAAGTGTCCGCATTCAACCTAACAAATGGCTCCGCTTCGCTGCGCTAGGTTAATCAAGGCTAAATTCTTTAGTGCCATCTTTTAGGTGGAAATCGAAACAATGTTTTTCCTTGGTGCTTCCTCTCTAAGCCTTGCAGCTTCACAACAAACAATTGATCGCTATAACGACGGCGAAATATTGCTCATACTTTGTTCTGTGATGTGTTAGGCGAGTCGGAGCGATGGCTGATATACAGAGTTTATTACTTGCTGTCAAGATGGAGTTACAGCGAATTCGGATCGACACGATCAGCCTAGGCACCGTCACGTCGTTAAGAAATCATGTTAACCGCCGGCAGCCGTCATGGTGATTACCCCTCACATGCGCCGTAATGACAACCGTTATCGGTAACGGAACTGACAGGACTGTAGCGTTATGCTAAATCTATTAACGCTGCATTTAGTGTCCTGACATTGTAGAGCAATGATAGTCCGCAAGTGGTGCGCACTCTTATTGCGATAGCAATTATATGTACACTCCAAGCACATTTCTGCCGTCGTCTTCGCCGTCACCGTGAGGCTCCTACTAAAGCGGCGCTAAATTCACCGCCTCGCGCCGTACGCTGTGTGTGCGAGTGAAAGTATATGAGGCTGAGCCGGTAGTCACGGCTCCATGTAGCACACGAGAGAGAGGAAGGCAGACTCGAAGCGCGCGGTCTTCTTTCGCGTGCGAGGCACGGGGCGAGGTGATGGAGAGGGAGGGGGGATCATTCTGCTCTGTCGGCTGCTGCTCACAGCGCGGCCGCCCGGGCGCCATATCGTGGAAGCGATCTACGATGTGGGCGAAGTGCGCGCACCCGCGGGCCTCATCTTCAAAGTGATGTGCGATGGGGACAAAGTGCCTGCGCCGAGTGCCCGTAGCTTCATATGCGCTGTGTTTTCAACGTTTAGTTTCCGTTGAAGCGAGACCACTGACATCGCGAAGGTCAATTTGCTCGCTGCTACTGGCCCGCTTTCTCACTCCGACGTTTTGGTATCGAGTTTCCGCGGTCATCGAGCGAGATGTGTTCATGTGTACCTGTACGCACGTAACGCCGTCCTTGTCTATTCAGTTAGTAAGCGAATATTTACAACTTTATACGGCCCATTAAACTTATATGCTTGCTTCGTATAGCTCTCTACTAATTTCCTATCGCAATCGATGCTTCGCCTTTCGGGCGAAACTGCGAATCGTTTTATTATACCGTGGCATTCCCGTTAAAGACACTTCGCAGTTCGGTGGCGAGGATTGTTAACACAGTCAAGACGAAGCCACGATAACACTCTCTTATTACCTAGGATGCACTTCCTCCCGTCCTTAGAATACGTACGCGTCACCTAATCTATAGGTAAAAAAAGTACAACTGCTCAAGAAAGCATTACTGACACCTTTTCCAAGTCTCGCTAAACAGCGAAGATTACAGGCATGCAGGGATATGCGTAGCCAAGAAGTTCATTTATCAAATTTTAGTGTATGTTTTTAGAAAAGATTCATCAATCACCTTAACCCTTGCCCAGTGCAGGGTAGCAAACTGGATATCTACCTTCCTGTGAACATCCCTACCTTTCGCATCTTATTTATTTCTTTTTCTCTGAGTACATTGTGCAGTCTGCGTTGATAATCACCGCAAGCGCATTATTTTTCTTCGCGGGATTCGGAACACCAAATTAAACCACATGACAGGTCAATGCAAGCCATTTAATATGTACGAAGAACCATATAGAATATGCATACGAAAAATTCCATGGGCTTATCTGCAAAGCCTTCCTTTTTGAGTTTTGGGCATTCTTGGAGAGGTCACCATAGCCGATACTGTACTTATTTTAACTTTGATAAATAGCTAACTGTGGCTCAACGGTTTCATATATATTTGTACTAGATTCCAGCATGCACGGACAGGGTCAAATGCTATTTTATTAAAATCTCTCTATATATATTCGATTTAAAATTGATGACATAATAACGGCCATCTTGTCTTTCGCGGCTTTTTATTGTGTTCCCTTTTGTTGTACATGTGATGTGTTCTGTGATGGTCTCAAAGGATCGATGATTTATGAGTCAGAAGAGTGGCTTTTCTTCTGAGAATCCCTAAAGACATATGTCTAATTCAGTGTTCCTTTCATTAAGTTGCTATGCGGCGACAAAGAAAAGCCAGAAGGGAGCTGCTTTGCCTTGTTTTCGTTCTTTATTTTTTCTTTGTGCGAGGGGCACTGATGCTACCTCACAGCTGACAATTAGGGACAGCTTATTTTCTTCTTTGTCATGCAATATTATTATGAATGTACTGGGGCTTGTGCTCATCCTTCAAATCACTATGTTGATCTTATCTTCAATGCATCAGACACTTGTCATGTAGCGCGTGGACCCAGCATGCAGCGTGACTATGCGTGTTATCTATAGACCAGTGTGCTTTACTCTGTACGCAAACGGACAGCAAGAACTCTCTTCACGCATGTAATACAATAAAACAATATTTATTTTTCTAAACATTATTATAATCGAAGTTTCGAGAATGATGTGAAGCAGTGATGCAACAACTGGTGGAATATTATGCCCGGGAAAGCTTGCACAATTTCGGGCAATATCGGTTGGGGTAAACACTCGCATATTCGTGCGGGTGACCTCATTCCGAGAAAAAAAAATCGTTAAAGACCCCAGTCTACGTAGCCTTCGTTTACGGAGTTGGCGCCCCACGGTGTTGGAAAAGCGCAAAGGACATAGATTTTTCTTTTTCCTTTTTTCCACCCTGCCTTTCGCTTCCCAACGCTGGCTCTATTTAAATGGTTTCAATTCGATGTTGCTTTATGAATGGGCTGCAGGGTGGCGTCAGCCAATCAGACAACTTGGCCGCATCAGTACTCCCTGCAGCGGAAGTACTTTTCTCCTCTTGTAGCATCGCCGGTACAGCTGAGATCAGAAAAACGAAGTGCCTAAAACTGTCTGTCACATCGCGACTGACATTATCCTTCGAAATAATTTTAGGGTTGCCAAGAGTTCACCACTGTTAGACACGGCACAGGACAATTCAGGGTTTCAATTACGTCTAGAAAACGACTAGTGTGATCTTCAAAACACGTACGAGTTGGTGTTCTTGCTGGATCGCAATAGAAGTCTGCCGCAGGGAAGCGCGATAGACATTACAGGACAGTAAGCCTGATAAGGTTTGTGATGTCTACTAGAGCACTGCACGGGCTCGGGCATGACATGCGCCTTTTGACCCGGGCCCGGGCCGGGCTCGGGTATTTTGACGCGGGCCCGGGCCGGGCTCGGGCTTTCTGGTGGTATGCATGTAACGTGCAGCGAGTTACCCTCGCGCGTCTCGACTCTGAAAAACCTGTTGCCCCGACGCAGCTGGAAGCTAGCAATGCTGCTCCTGTGTACTTTCTTATTCTTCTTCCGTCGTATTTTGCGCTGCTTTAACAGAATGTAAAAGTCCATAAAGACCAAAGTCGCCTCAAATCTAAGGATGTCATTGTATTCCTTACCTAAATCAATGTAATTAATGTTTTCAGCGTGGTGTAAGCGCGTTCGCGATTTGCTGATTCTTCAAAGGCGAATTGGTGAAACGATGACTGGTAAGATAAGATAATTCGTCACGCGCCTGAAATATGGCACTGCGTCCATCCATGATTGCACGCGTGTTCTCAACCGGCCGCCTAGCAGCAGCGCATTACGTAGCACCATGGAGGAAGTGAGAAGCTTTCTTACTCGATTTACTCCATCCAAGCGCTGCGCTCACGACAGGTCGTGGGCTCGTGGCTGCGCTTCGGCTATAGTGTACTAGAATACGGTTGAGTGGGACGAGTGGCTGGGGCGGCGCATGCGTTGCATTGATACGCCCGACGTGGAAAAACACTGTGGCGGCGCTGCTATAGAAGTGGATTGGGCCGCATCAAGGTCGCGCCGTTGGAAACTGCTGGCGCTACTGCTCGGCAGGATCATTCGTAGTACTTCGCGCGCTGGTATTTACGTTCAGGCCGCTCAAATGATGTTCATAATTGCATGTGACTTGTATTTATGCCTTAAGAACAAATTCCTCTCACTCTCTTCTTTATTTTAATTTTTTTAATGCCGCTCGGTGATCTTTCTCGGACTCGGGCCGGGTTCGGGCCTTTAAGTAAAGGGGTGGCGGGCCGAGCCGGTCGGGTAACGTAGATTATTTCCGGGCCGGTCGGGTAACGGAGATTATTTCCGGGCCGGGCCCGGCTCTCGCCATAATACTTTTGGTCGGGCTCGGGCGGGCAGCGCACCGCAAAAACCGGCCCGGGCCGGGCCCGGGCTGAAAAAATCGGCCCGTGCAGTGCTCTAATGTCTACTATGTCAATCTCATTGTACACATGTTGTTATATAAGTTGTCTTTCTGCAGTCCATGAATAAAGAAAGAAATAGCGTTGTGTCTGAGAGGTGAATCTTCGACTGGCAGGCCGTGGTTCAAATGCCCATGGAGCATTGCGTACATTTATAGCGAAGCTGTTAGCCTCTCGGTAATCCGCACTTTTCGTGTGCGCGTCCGTGAGCAAAAATGTGGGCCGCCCATCCCGGCGGCAGTGCAGGGCAGCCAATGGCTCATACCCCCGTAAGGAAGAGGGGGAGGAGGAGAAGGAGGAGGAGGGGGAATAACTTAATTGAAAAGGGGTTAGGGTAACAGGTCCAGTGGAGCCCCAAGTACAGGGCTCCGCTGGCTTGCTGCAGCCTGCCTCACGTGACCCAGAAGCGCTAGATGCACCTCCAGGTCAGAGCTGGCGAGTTGTGCCTCCCATTGGCTCCAAAGTGTTCGATGATGAATGCTGTTCTGTATGTTGTATGCGTGATTCCAAAGAATGTACGCACTTTTCACTCTATTTCGCTGAGTGCTTGAAGCATGTGCCTTACGGTAGTTTAAATACCTTTATAGGTAAATTTGAACTAGCGTAAGGCAGAGGCTTCAAGCCCTCAGCGTACATCCACTTTAGGCAGGATCGAAATGGCGAGTCGATTATTTTTTCTTTCCTGCGAACGGCATTGGGAACCCATGGCAGGACTTTTTGCAACTAAAATAGTCAGCCAAGAAAGCAATCGCGGCAATGTATACAGTAGAAACTGGGCTCGTGGTGGAAGCCAAAGGTATAAAGAGATTCGCTATAGTCTATAAAAGAAATTATCCACGCATATACAAGGTGATCAATATTAGTTTTATGGAATTGTTAAAAATAGCCTTTTGGAGATAACATTATTGCAGTTCTTGAGCTGTATTATTTAAGAGAGGCGGACAGTGCTTGCACGACAAACCGAGGCATATATTTGTAACGAATTACCAAAAATCCACTAATTCTGTGCTGAATTACTTCCTTCAAGGCGCTTGTTGCAATTTACGAATTGCCGCCGGTGAGTTTGCAAGGGGTATCCACTTGTAATGAATTTCCAGAATGACGGCAGTTCGGAGATATGCGTCATCAAACTTGCCGTAAAAATTGACTGTTGTTCCACTTCCCTTTTTAACAAAACGCTCTTTTAAGCCTAGAAGCACAAAAGTATCTTGAGCGGCCCTGTATTTCAATCCACACTTTGGGAAATAATATCTCGAAACTGGTGTCATCCTGGAAAATAATTTCAATATGTGCCGTAAAATAATTAATTAAGAAGTTAAATCAGTGAAATGTTGTGAATGAGTTCGACATGTGTTTCGATTTCTAGGACTAGTAATGTCACGTCGCTTCGAATAATCAAGCTCAATGACAAGAATTACGCTATCGGCCACAGGCGATCTTAAAGATTCCATAAAACTTAAATTGTTCACCCTGTATAATCTGTAGATCTGATTCTGCCGAATACAGGAATACACCTGCGTGCGTTCATTTTAGATTTACATATTTCCTGATTTGCGGTCTGCGCGATGAAGCGGCTAAATAGTCAACTGAATTATTCCAGCAAAGTAACAAATCTATTTAAAAGGCATCACGGCGGTGGCGGAAGAGTACTTGGCCTGCAAAACCTACGCTATCATGGCGAGCCAAGTCCACATATGGTTGTGCGGCGAATACGCCATACTGAAACAAGTAGCTTTGCCATTGCTTGACGTATTAAGGCCGAAAAGACGGGTCATTCTTTTTTCTCTCTTAACTCGCGCCCAACAAAAACGAAAAGAAGAAACAAGAGAAAGATACTACTACGGGCAAGTATCGATACACAAAAGGCAATGAGAAACTACTACGGGCAAGTATCGATACACAAAAAGCAATGAGAAACTACTACGGGCAAGTATCGATACACAAAAAGCAATGCTAGTTGCGAAAGCGTGGGAATATGCATGGCGGCACTGACATTTGTCGGGAAATGAACAGCCGCTATATATATATGGGGCCATGTCCTTCTTTTTTGTCTTGGAACAGAAGAGCCTTCCCGAAGGGGATTGATCGATGTAGACGATGACTGGTGTGCGTCTTCACACGGCCTGTGCGGAGAAGCAATTGGAACCCTGCTTTATGGTTCTGCTAAAGTGTGGGTTTCAGGCACAAGGTGCGCAGCAATGCGGTCGATTCCCTTTATTTCTTGCGGGCGCGAAGCGCGCCGACGTACGCGCTTTGCTCTTGCTTGTCTTTCTGCTTACGGACGTCACGCTCCATCGGAGACGTGCCGATGTAGGGAAGTTTAATGCGCGATCAATGGCTGATCGATGAGCTGCGTTCTTATGGAATATCTGTAAGAGATATATACCGTGTAGAATTGCGGAAATCATCAATGCGGAGAGCTTACCTTTCTTTCTTGGTCAACAAACGTCTCGTAAAACATTGCTACCGATAATGTTAACTTAAATGAAAGATTAAGCATGTCGTATTAAAACGCATTGTAAGCATTTTATTCGCGTTCGTAAGGAAGAGATGCTTTGGGCAGATTTCGTGAGAGTCTTCTGTAATTTCGCCGGCGCGCAATGAGTATTTGGGGTCTTGCAACCTGCAACCATCTGAAATATGCAGTGATGTATTTTGGCAAATTTGTCGTGGCACATTTCTGACTTCGTCGCCACACCATGAAGTTAAATAAAAGCGTTGGCTTTCCTTTTCGGCTTCTTGCTACTCTCGAAGAATTATAATAGTTAATTCCATAGATACGGAAAGCCGAGTGCCAAAAAAGAAATTAAGGCAAAGAAGATCACAACGTTCATCAACGCTCGTCCACAACGCTCGTGCCTTCAAATCTTTTCGTCCTTTTTTTGGTCGTATTCATAAAAACCTATGGAATCTTTATGGTGCCTAGCATTCTGTTGGCGGCTTCATTCTTAGCTGGACGCTACGATGACATAAAAAATAAAATAAATTAGGCTTGCCGTTTGTTATATTCTATCAGCGCCAAAGTAACGTTAACATACGGGTGCGTAGTGACGAATTAGATGAAATGATAAAGTTTGAGGATGTATCTTGGTAATCCTTGAGGCAGGACAAATCAAATTGATAATATCTGCCACTGCCAGCGTGCTGCGTGCGACACAGAACACGATGAAACTAGTGGTGACAATAATGAATAACACAAGTCATATCTTATCTTATGCGGGGCTCAAGAAAACTAATCGCTATTGAAAGGTATGTAAATTTTTCACCTTAAAATTGAATCCCTGTTGCTAACGCGCAATCTATTGCAGGAACAGCCGTTTGCCATTCGCGGGCCGCCGTTCGACGGCGCTTTTGCTCGCGAACGGCGAGATTTCCTTGCCGTAGAGAGGATGAGACCGGGACCCATTTGTGCGGCAGCTTCACCGCCGCTGATCGCTCGACGGCGCCGACATCGTCGCTAGGCCTTCTCCGGTTCACTTCATCAAAGCTACAGCGGACGGCGCTTCGGAGTGAATCACCGACGCTCACAAGCAGCAACATTTTCTTACCTTTGTTGTCGCTCTTCTCAATAATTGTACACAAAGAAGAAAATACGCTCATATTAGCGGCACCATCGGCTGTGATGCGAGCATCGCCGAGCCGGTCGTCTGCCGTCGGGAGCCGTGCATTGCAGCTGAGCTGTATAGCTGACAAGTATCGGACCTCTCATTCGTGTTTCGACAGTGGGAATCGTTTTTCATAAAATGTACAATTTACGCACCAGATTATCTAGCGGAAGTTATTTTGCTTGGAACAGAAGTTACAGCCGATGTTTGCTTCGCCTGTGGAGTAGGCGCGCAGTATCGCGGTCGTCAACTGGCCCATCGATCGTGCTGCGGGCGCTGCGCCGGCCAAACTGCCGTGTATACTTTGGACACCTCTCGCGCGGAAGACGTTCTACGGCACTGGAGGCCAGTTCGCCGTCGGTATGTTTGCCGCTAGCTAGCGTGGACGTGCCTTAACTGGAAGTGGACAGTGTGTTGAAAAGCGCGTTGGCGATGCAGTATGTCACGTGACATTTGGAGAAGCACTCGGTGAGAAGGAGAGACCAGCCGACGAACGGAGAGTGAAACAGCGAAACGAGCGAAGCCTGTATTTCGATCATCAAACGCGTTTTAACTCCGGTATTACGGCACCATTTCGAAAAATTCTCGCGGCTACGTGTTCGTTGTTGACTCGAGCACAACTGCAACACAACTAAATTTCGACCTCTGGGTGGTTTAGGGGCGCTTTAAGGCCCACACAACACCCGCGCTGGACCAAGGTAGGGCCAGTACTGATTATGAGAAATTAGGCAACAGAATCTTAGGGTGTATTTCCCCGGAGCGATTGCACGAGGCGAAATCCCCTAAAGCGCGTCTGCGAAAATGACTAGGAGTGAAACTACCTAAAATTGAAATACGCTCTGAAATCTTGGTTGCCTATAAATGTATAATAATTGTGCTCTACTATTTCTCGGTTCTGTAACGACGCTTCATGAATGTTATTGCTTCTTGTGTTTCATCTAGTTTTTTTATTTAGATTACTTTTATTAATGCCTTATATTGAGTCACGTTTGTGCAGTTGGTAATAGCATACTTTTTAATTATTATTATTACGATTAGTTTTTGTTGTCTCTATCTCTCTCTCTGAACTTGTGTATGTGCTGAGTAGACACTGCAGCGACTGCCGTATCCCGCCCACAAGCCATTTACGCTTCCACGGGCAAGAATACTACTTTGTATTTTCATGGAATAAAATGTGTATGAATGTATGTAAAATGCCAGAACTGCTATAGCTATAGCTCAGAGTAGGTGTGGAGACACATGGGACGCTATTATAGCCATTTTAAAGTTGCATCATCTTGTCGAATTCTCTTTGCGACGGCACTTTGAGCCCATCTAAGGAATGCGACAGCGCATGCCTTTTATCTTAAATATTAAAAGTGCGAAGGAATAACAGAAACCTAAAAATGATGCAATTTATTTGGCGCGGTGGTGGACCACCTCCGGAATTGGCTCGGGAAAGAGGTTTGAAGCATGCCCTATAACTTATAAGGGAAAGTGGTGGTAAAGTCGCTAAGGAAGACGTTGCCTTTAATTAATACACGTAAATGAAGGTGTCGGAATGCAGGCTTTAAACAGAGGACCCCTAGCACAACGGCTCGCTTTCCATTAGTCGACTGACGCTTACTTCAATTCACACTGCCACTACAGCTACCCGCCGTGGTTGCTTAGTGGCTGTGGTGTTGGGCTGCTAAGCACGAGGTCGCGGAATCGAATCGTGGCCACGGCGGCCGCATTTCTATGGGTGCGAAATGCGAAACCAACCGCGTACTCAGAAACGCTGGCGAGATCTTGCGCGGACAAGGAACACGGGGATAAAGCAAGCAACCTGAGAATTGCGTCGGTAGCAACAGGGAAAGGCTTCTGAGGAGGACGCGTTGAAAAGAAGGTGAGCGCAATGGCGGGCACATTATGCGAGAAAAAAAGCACTACACCAATCTTGTTTCATTTACCAAACACATGATTGGAAGTAAAGAGAAAAAAAAAAACGTGGCAGCTTGCACTAGTGGTGCAAGGCTGCAGTAAAAAGCGGAGCTGATGATCGACCTAGCTTCTTCCAGGTTTTACTAGGCTTTGCTAAGTTTTGCAATGCAATGCTAAGTGCTGCAAGGCACGGTATTCCAAATCGGCTCGCCGCCGACGCGCAGATTCTCGCTTGCCCGCGCGACGCGCTTCAAGATGAACGGCTTCTTCTTCGGGTGTCCGGATCTACTTTGGTCGTCCCATGTTAAGGCTACATGCACTCGCCACATAGTCAACGACAGTTGTGACGCCGTCGCGGCGGCTTCGAGCTTTGTATCCCCGGTGACGTCATGGCCAAGCTGCGCCTCCACACTTGCCGGGGCGTGGCTGGTCGAAACCTGCCTAGCCGCCGCCAGAGACGCCGGCTGCAGTCATGCGCACCGCGCGCGTTCGGCCCGAACGCGGGGACGCGGGGAAACGCGGGCGGCGTCGGCAGCCGCTTTGCGCGTTGCCTTGTTGGTGCTGCTACAATCTCTTTCTCTCTCTTTCGCTCTCATTTTTCTTTTCCCTCTCCTTAACATCCCATGTCAAGGAAACATGGGCCAGGCACGGAGAGGCGGCGAAGCACACGCCGCTCCGCGAGGTGGTTGCTAGGCAACCGAGGTGACTCATCGCTAAGCGTTGTCTTGCGGCTCGCGGCACAACTTACCAATGGCTTAAACAGCTCCGCTGTTAAAATAATTTACTGGGGACATCGTCATATTGTGCGTGGTATTCTTTGCGCTTGCTGATTTCTTCAAATACGGCAGTCTTGGATTCAATGGTAGAGTACATGCTTCAAAGGTAATGATTACAAAGAATGCTACGCACTATATGACAAGTTTCCTGTGGGGTGTTCCTGCCCTAATTTTTGTTCAGATTCCCCGCACCGCGGTAGCAGCCGCCCCCATTGGGTTGGTGTCTTGTCAACCCGCAGCGAATACGTTTCTATAACTGCTGATACGATATGGTGTTCTTTACATGGGACGCTCAAATGCGCATTTTCCACCTCGAACGAACCCTGTTTGGCGCATTTGATGCGGTAAACATTCTTAACGGATTCCTTCGTTTACATGAGATGCAATTCACTGGAAGGTAATCTGATACGCTTCTCTCGCCTTCATGCAAATGCGGCTAATGTACCGTATCGCATATGCCCATACTCTACCGATTGCATGAATTAGCATTTTCTGTCTAGCAAGCTACCGCCACCACTACCTGACGTCATATTTGAAAGCTAGCTCTTTCAGTCTGCTTCTGATAAATCGGATTTTTGCACTCGCGTTGTGAAATGCACTGAAACTACCTGCAGGGTGTCGGCTACATTTCATACGGTTCTCCTTAAGTTGTCCGCGTAGACAAATTTACAGGACATTTATTTGTGGAACGTACTGTATTATATTCAGAAATGAAATTTTAACAAAGTGTCTGTAACTGTTGTCATGTCCCATGGTAGCCGAGCGCGACCGACGGCCTCTATTTCCTCAAGGTACACCTGGCTACCTTAACACCGCAGATAAAATAACTCGACAATGTAGTCTTAATTATTATTGACAAAGAAGACACATTTTCAAAGCGCGTAATGCACGCACGATTAAAAGAAATCGCCTGCGGCTTGGTCAGCCAGCTGTCGGTTTTGTTTTGATTCACAGGATCACACAGATCAGACAGATCACACAGGAGCAGTCCAGGCAGCCACAACAAACGAACGGCCTTTAACGAAGTGCTTATTTTGTGCAGGGCGCCCGTCGCGGATTTACGTCGAGCGCCTACGCCTACTCACTCTGCCAGGTCACGCAGTGACAGGGGGACCATCCAACTGACCATTGGAAAGAACCCGCCGGACCACCAAATGCTTCTGCGCATCCTCATGAGCCCTGACGTTACCAGCCGGGTACTTAAATGGTTCCTCAACAGAGAGCGGCATCACACAGGAGTAGTCCAGGCAGCCACAACCAACCAACGGCCTTTAAGGAAGTGCTTATATTGTGCAGGTACGTTCTATTCATATCGTTACTTAAGTAATCATTACTTAGGCTGCCGGACTGCTCCCTACTGTGTGCGCAATCTGAGTGAAAAGGCTCCTACGACCGTTAAAGAACTTGCCAAGCCTTTGGCAGACTTGACAAGTAGACCTGATGTGAAATATGATGAAATAAAACGCGACCTAATGAGCTTGATAAGAACTGAGCTGGACCCTGTAAAACAAGCAATGAACTTCATCAATGAAAGCTTTGAGGCGTTTCGAGCAGAAATGCAAACACTAAGGAGCGAAATAGCCATAGTTAAGGACGACAATAGGGAAATAAAAAACAACAACTTGAGTCTTGCAAAGGAAGTCGGAGACATTAAAAAGGAGTTAACTGACATGCAGCAATACAGTCGTAAGACCACCCTGGAAATAAAAGGGATACCTTTAGCCCGAGACGAAGATCTAGCCTCCACAATGAAAGCAATGTCAACTTGCATTGTATCTGAAATTGCTGAGTCTGACATCGAAGTAATTCATCGTGTCCCGTCGAAGGACAAAGAGAAACCCAACATCACAGTAAAATTTCACTCTCGCAAAGTGAGGGACCGGGGTCTGAGAGCGGCAAAAAAAGCACAGGCTGAGTACGTCCACCTTGGGATTCAAGGACAGTTCGCCAGTGTTCGTGAATGAGCACCTTTGTCCAGCAAATAAGATACTGTTAGCAAAAGCACTGAATGCAAAACGTGAAAAAAATTGGAAGCTCGCCTGTGTGTCGGACGGCAAAGTGATAATGCGCAAGACAGAAAATTCGAGGGTTCTGCACGTGACATGCGCAAAGGACCTCGCTAGAGTGCAGTAACCGATCGAGATGAATAATAACGCAGAGTTTGAAAGGGCGTTGCACAAACATAAAAACATATCAGTGTTCCATTGAAATATCCGCAGCATAAAGAAAATTTCGACCAGCTACTAATCTATTTATCACAACATTCATTTCAATACGATATAATCGCAATAACAGAAACATGGCTAAAGGAAGATGAGTACGTAAATATACCTGGATATGTGATGTCACAGCCGAGAGCGCACGCGACACGTGACGGTGGAGTAGCACTGTTTATCAGGAACGAGGTCAGTTTCCAGCGTCTAAATGATATCTCGAGCACTCAACAGTCTGCGGAAACGCTATTTGTGACGATTGAATGTGGTCTCATAGCTGGGGTTGTATATCACCCCCCCCCCCCCCCCCAAGCTCAAGCGTAGATGACTTCATATCCTGCATGGAAAGTGTGCTGATTCAATGTGTAACCTCGCATTCCCTGATAATAATCTGGGCTCACTTCAATATAAATCTGCCAAAGGATCAGTGGCATGACGACTTGTTCCTCCTACAATCATTTAACCTTAGAAATGTTATAACCGAACAAACACGTTTCTCCGAAAATTCTGCCACACTTATAGATCACATGCATGCTGTGCTGTCTTGCTGCTAACGTAGAAGCTGCTGTTCATGATTTTGCAATTACTGATCACCACCCGACATTTAACGCGGTAGCGTTTAAGGCCCCGTGTCGCAGAAAATCCGTCGTCGGCGTTGTCATTGGCGCCCGCGGCCGAGAAACTCATCCCCAACCACGTTTAGGTATGCCACACCATTCTATCATTAATGTTGATCATACCTTGTCTTGCATTCTTGGCAAAGCTATTCCTCAGAATTTTGAGAATGACAATCCCCAAAGAATTGTCATGAAACAAAACACCACAGCGCATGCATTTTATGTTAAATCTTCTCAGAGTGACATAATACAAGTGCGGAACAAACACGGAAACCTGAAAATGATACAATTTCTTTGGGGCGGTTGTGCACTATCTCAGGGATCGGCCCAAGCAAGAGGCCGCGTTTCCGCGAGAAAGCTCGCCTACGAGCATAGCATTCGCCGCCAGTGTTTGCCAGTAACCATTACGGTTGCATAAGATGCAGTCGTCGGGAACCATGAGTAGCAGTCAGGGATCTTTAAATGCTATCGCGTTCCACTCTTAAAAACGAAGCTTAAGCGTCCTCCCAATTTTTCTTTTCATGCCACAATCGTACTTACATCATCGTACTTACATCATTCAAGTCAACATCTTATTCACTGTGAATTGACAAGTGTTAAAAAAGTTTGCGTACACTGACATTGTCCATATTTCAAGTATGTAATTGTATTATCCTCTCTGTTATGACCCTCTATGACCCTCTATGAGGGTCGACAGCATTACTAAATAAATAAAATAAAATACTCGTAAAACAGAAAAGTTGCTTCTGAGATATCACACACGCGTTAATCATTCGCAAGTACGCACTCTCTGGCAACACATTATGTTCGAAACGCTGTAAAACGACGACGTGCATGTAGAATGTGCTAACATTATTTGCAGTATCACGAATGCAATAAAGCACTCGTCGTATACGTGCACACGACGAAGGTATGATCACGCCATATGTGCTTGGATAACACAGCCTATTCTACCACTACTAAAGAAAATATTATTATTACAATAAGCTGCAGTTACACAAAACAAATTAATATTACAAGGCTCAATTGAGGTACTTCAGAAATCAGTCAGTTGGGCTAATGCATAAATCTAAAAGGGCATATTATGCACGTCTCGTTGCCCGTTGCGATGCAAAAGAAAAACATGGCAAATAGTCAGGGAAGTGACAGAGTTCGATAAAAAAAAAGAAAATTCTCCCCAATAACGTCACAACTAGACATACAAATGATGGTAATGATTACTATTCCACGGTTGGCGAAAAAATTACGAAACAACTTAGTGCTGCACGGCCCACCACTTAAGTTGAAAGAAGTGAAAACAGATTTAGCTTTCATGTAATAACAGAAGAGCTGGGGACGTCTGCTATAAAAAATCTACAGCTGAACAAAGCCACAGGCATTCTTGGTATACAAGCTAGGGTACTGAAAGACAATCCAGATATTCTGAGTGCTCCACTTTGTCATTTATTTAACCATTCATTAAATGCGAATTCCAATCCAGATGTATTAAAAATGGCCAAAGTTGTACCAGTACACAAAACGGGCAACCATAATATTTCCGGCAGCTACAGACCGATATCCGTATTGAGTTTAGTAAACAATATCTCTGAAAATTTATTCGCTCAACAGCTCGAAGGACTTCCCTAGCAAGAATAACATAATTTTCCCGGAACAGCATGGTTTCGTCCCAGGGAAATCCACATCAACAGCTGTGCTTACTTTATCTCAAGTACTCAACTCTGCCCTCAACCATCAAAAGATTATTTCAATTTTTATCGAAATAAAAAAAGGCGTTTGATACCATTTGTCACTCGGCGCTATTGAAAAAACTGACTTGCTATGTTATTAATGATGGCGCTCAGGACTTCTTTTCCAGTTATCTCACATCGCGAAAGCAGAAAGTACTAATTGACGGTTTTCTATTCGAATCTAGGAATGTCACATGTGGTGTACTGCAAGGATCTGTATTGAGTCCAATTTTATTCACTCTATACGTTAATGATTTCCCGCGAATCCTACAATCGTTTAAATCATTAATGTAGGCTGACGATACTGCAATTCTATTCACAGGTAGTTCACTTGAACCCTTACAATATACTGGATCCAATGAACTAATATCTGTTTCAATGTGGTTTCGAGAAAATCAACTGTTGCTAAATACCGGCAAAACAAAATGTGTTATTTTCCAATCACGAATGAAAACTCTGAACTACGTTCCAAATAACATATTATTAAACAATCGAACCATTGAATGTGTTCCGACTATTAAATATCTAGGAATGATATCTAACAGTAACCTTAACTGGAGAGACCAAATCAATACCGTTTGCAAAAAGTTGTCATTCAGCTGTTACACTCTCATACGAGCACGTGAATACTTTGATTTGACATTGCTGCGAACATTATATTTTAGCCTATTTCACTGCCACCTTAGCTATTGTTGCGAGTCGTGGGACCAAACATACATAACATACCTTACTCCGTTATTCCGATTACAAAAACGAGCTGTTCGTGGGATTACATTCTCCTCGGTGCGCCATCCCTCTAATCCTCTATTTCAGAGTCTGCGTATACTGCCGTGTACTGACATACGGAACTACAAGATTTCCTGCTAAGTAAATAAAATAATAAACACAAACACACCTCTGCCGCGTACCATTTTCACGTTTCCGTCGTTAAACACACGGCATGCACGCAACGGTAATCTTAATCTTCCTGTATGTTCGAATGTGTACGGCGAAAGATTAATTCAATTCTCTGGCCACTCAATCTCCCATGTAAAAGGAGGAAAGCGGGAAGGCAGCGCGGGAGGGAGGGGGGGCAGCTTCTACTCTGCCAACAACTGCGCTTGTACTTAGCGCCGGTGCGGGCTGTCGCGCGCGCCGTATCTTGAAAGGGATCTCCACGCGGCTCTGAACTTTGTATGCGCTGTGCATTCGGCAGCTCAGTTTCACTTGAAGCGATAGACCGCACGAACCTTCGCTCGCTGCGGTGGCTGCGCTTGCTGCCTGCGTTCTGATAAGGGTCGTCTACGGTCTGCGAGTGTGATCTATTCATGTTTGCTTGTGCGCGCTGACACCACGCTTCTTAATTCAGTTAGTAAGCGAAAGTGTCCAAGTTTATGCAGCCGATAAAACTACTATCCCTACTCCGATCTAATTTGCTATCGCAATTGATGCTTAGCCTTTCGGGCGAAACTGCGACATTTTTTTATTACACATGGTGAGCAGTAATGTTGTATATACAAGAAATAATCAACAAAAAGACTCACTTGTTTACACTGTGCTTCGCAGACGCAGATGTCAACACGAATTTGCCCTTTCGCTCTGCCGATACCAGCTCACAATGTGCAGGTATGGAACGCGGTATTGCTTCTTTTGCTTGCGATACAAACTGATTCAATCCCAAGGGTAGCAGGAAGAGGAAAGGGTGTAAATGCTATATACAGAAGGCTATGGGAGACATAGAACCCATTTTAACGATCTGCGTTGTCGAAGGGTGGAGGCTGGAGAATCCGCAGGAAGGCGAGCAAGCACCATTTGCCGCACAAGGAAACTTGCTAATGGATTCCAGATCAATGGTGAAGAAACGCAGGAAAGCTACCCTCTGCGCCAACATTATTTTTTATACCTCTGCCTGAGTTCATATAAACGCCTCTCATTTTCGTCAGAAATATTAACTGCAATCCACGTCGTACAGCCTATAAATTCGAGCCACTCGTTATGCTCTAAACAATATCACCCTCGATAATCATGGAAAATCATCGCTGGCGGCGAAGAGAAATTGTTGTCAGAAGTAATAAAACAGCTACTTGGTGATTTCGTAACCCTGTAGCAGAAAATCCCAGACATCTGCAAATGTTTATTAAACCATCAGAAATATTCTTCAAGACAAAGAAACACTCTCCGCGTGTCCATGTCTGTAGGCTTTCGCCATCCACGAAATCCACGAAATCCAGCAATCCCTTCGTAGTGGTCTTTGTGCGGCACTCAAACATTATTTCTAACAATACTACACTTTTCCGAACAAATTATTGTCGTTTAAAATAATAATTAGCTTGCCTTATATATGGGTCAAAAACTCCTGTTAAATTCAGCTCCTTTTCATCTTTAGTGCGAGAGTCAATTGAGGCGTAGCAATAACCGTTATTTAAAAGTATAGATACTTATTTTCTTTTTTTTTTTCTTTTTGTAACGAGGCTCCAGTAATCCTGAAGACCAATAGAGGTTTGTTGTGTTCAAACATGTCGTAAGGCATGAGAAAAACTGTGCATTGCTTCTGTAGTGGTGTTTTCCAGTGCCCTTTTCACAAATAGATTCTACAGAATCAAAGTCGCCCTCTCGTACCATTCATGAACCAACATTAGGTGACAGGAGACGCGGATATGAATGATTTTCTTATTCATAAGTCAGTCTCTGTAGGGTCTAAATGTACCATTATGGACAAAAATAGTGCGATGAGAGGTGATGTCCCGGTTGGCGGCTTGTTGATTCCACCTAGCAGCCTATGCTGTATCTAGTTTTGCAGCTGTGTGTTTCGTGAAGAAAAAATACAATGCCCCTTATTGAGCAGCTCTCGTATCTCTTACCTTAATAGTGTAGGTTGGTATGTTTCGACATATATTTGGTCCTCACCGGCACTCGCGACCAGACGTTTTCAGGATGCGAAGACGCCGGCCGTTTGCATCAAGACCCTTGTTGAGCGTAGGTTAGTCCCTCCCTCCATTGAATGTTAGCCTTATGGTGCTTTGAGGCCCGTCCTTAGAAGCTGAAGCCTAACGTAATATCCCTAAATACTAAAGGACAAATGCGTAGTTTCATGCCCATGAATCCTACTGTAAAGCTTATCCAATGCCAAAGAAATTGGCCGTTTGAAACGTATAGATGCCGACATCGATGACTGTCTGGATGGATCTCAAGTTGTAGTGCCAAACGTGAGTTGAAGCATTTCTCTCTTCTACCTCATTGAGTAAGACAACGCACTTAAGGGGCATTTACTATTAGTTTTTTTTTTCAGAGACGTATTCGATGCTAGTTTGAACTTGTATCTGGCGAACATGATTACTGCCGTGATATATGATGAATGCAGGAGGCGTGTGCTATGGCGACGTCACACTGCGTGCACTTATGTGTCCTGGATGCACCCGCTGTTATTCTCCTGTTGACATGGTAGAGCTAGTGTATACACCCTCTCTTTTACCATCTTTTTTATGGTGCATACGCTGGTATGGTATATATGGTAGAAGCTGTATATGGCTTGTTTCCAGCGGATGAATTGTCCGTAGACCAAAAAATCCAGAAGATTGTGCAATACAAAGCCGACCCGCGGTGGAGGTGAAGCAGGCTTCAAGCACTCCATTAACTTCCCAAAATAAGTTTAATATCTTGGGTCCAAATACAACCCTTACCAGATATTAAGCTGATAAGAACAGATACTACACTTTAACCAGCGTCGGGCACCGTACCCGTGTGCACCATCCCACGTATTGAAACTAGTGCCTGCCAATCTGTGTGTTCGTTGTCCCGTACTTCGTGCTCTACATAGGCTGATTTCCTCAGTTCTGCTGTGACTGTGAAATGGGTTGGCCGCATGTTGTACTGGCTGAAGAAGAACAGCGTGCCTACCAAGAACGACAACGTGAACAGAAAAGGGAAGTGAGCGCGGCGGTGGCGGAAGGAGACCACCGACGATCAGCGGGCCGCGGACGTCAAGCGTAAGCGTGCTGCCCGCCAGGACCGTGAGGCGAAAAGAAATGCGAAACGTCCATGTAGCCCCGAACCCGCAAACTACGTTTCACCGGAGCAACGGTCAATCACCACATACACAGCTTCGCTGGTCATCCACCTTCACAGAGTGGAATGGCATTGATTTTTTATTGTAAGTTGGATGAAGTACTTAAAGATTTTTTCTCGTTAACAGAAGTAGAACGCCTTCCTTGTCGGCATTCTTCACAAAATCATTTCAATAGACTTGGTATGACTGGTTACAGTAGCGGGGTGTAGAGCAAACGAGGAACCAAATTTTTACATAGAACTCATTGCAATCAGTTTATGAAACTCGCATACTGCAATATGTGATTAACTGTGTGTTCTCTGAATTCATAAATTAATAGAAAGGCGCAGCGTAACACAGCTCTACAGTGTCCAACATTGTTCTAAGACAACACAATGCCGTAGATACCATATACAGTTTCGCAACTCGACGTACCCCCTGTTTGAAACTCCGTTTGTCTATTTTACAGAACAAACCATGTTGTCCATTGTGTGTAAATATACTTGGCTGCTTTTGGTTAGTGAGTAAGAAAAGATTCAGGGTTCCAGAAAGTAGCCTTGACTGCTATTAGATGGTCGGTAGCTGCTGAAGAATTCCCCAGTTTGGTGCTGTTTCCAACTTGCATTGACAGTGAGCGTGGTGTGGATTCATCCACCCTCTGTTGTTGTGCACCCTAACGCAAACAGACCCACTTTCGAACGTTACTTCTTGAAGGCAAGTGTGCTGATGAGCAAATACACTATTTAAAAAAAGAACTGTTATGGCAAAAATACGCTTTCGTGAGCGTGCGAAGTGAATGAAAATGTACGGAAACAACTCGAATTACCAACTGACACAAAAGCAAAGGATACGCTTCGGTGCCGAGTGCCAAGTTTCCGTCGCGATGAGTGAATGAAAAGCAGTTGTCCGCACTGGCCTGACTGTGTGAATCACTCCATTTACGACGTTCCCGCCCTTCTCGTAATAATGCCCTTATCGTTTATGGTGAGGCACTGTTTGCGAGCGGAGCCAGATCGATGCAATGCAATTGCAGCTCGGTCATGGAAAACCCGAAATAGGATTTCCCGACACGCATCCGGCCTTCTCTCTCCGCAGGAAACGTGCTATTTACTACACATTACGAACAACGCACCCACCGCGGTGACTCAGTCAGCTAAGGCGTTGCGCTGCTGAGCACGAGATACGCGGGATCGAATCCCGGCCGCGGCGGCCGCATTTCGGTGGAGGCGAAATGCAAAAACGCCCGTGTGCTTTCGTTGTAGTGCACGTAAAGAACCTCATGTGGTCAAAATTGATCCGGAGCCCTCCACTACGGCGTTCCTCATAATCAGAACTGGTTTTGGCACGTAAAACCCCAGAAAAAACAAGAAAGAAGACAACGCTCTATTCGTAGAGACATGTCGTGTAACAAAAATCAGCGCAATCGTTACTTCTTAAATGGATTTACCATGACGCAACCTTGAATGTAAGTTGTACCACCGATAGATGATATCATACGTTGTTTTCTTTACACCCTGCAGCACTATTTCTTCGACAAATGCCTTCAAGCTGCGTAGTTTTTGTGCAATCGCGGCGTAACTTGAAGTCGTCGAGAAACGATTGCTGCTGTGTACTTAGATACGTACGCTAAGAAAAAATTGCGATTAAAGCGCAAGATCTCGTAATTCAGACTGTAATTAAATTATGAGACGCTTTATTAGTCGCTTGTCGTGTAATTGGAAACTGGGAATGGTGTTTTGCATCATATACACAAACAAAAAGGGCGCTTTGGGATGCGCTGGTAAGTGTCCTCTTCTTTACTGCAAACGTAAACCACGGCGTTCTGTCCTTGCTCGCAATCTTGGATAAAGTCATGTATATGATTGCTCCTAAGTGCTGTTTGCCATTGATAAGCCGCCTTCACTTATAATAGGCCCGGCAGCAGCATTCGCTCGAATTAGCTCTTAAGAACATTCCTAGCGTAACAGTGTTATGCGTTAATAAAGGCCCTCCTGCATTTAAAATATACGTATGTAATCCAGCTTCTCCTTCTGCAAAGTAAACCACCCAAATTTATGCATAGTTTGCGTAGTTGCTATCGTAAATAAGTCGTTCTGGCGTTGATCCTTCAATTGGAGCTTTTCCGCCGTTGAGAAGGCGTATTCTTACCCACTGTATATGTCGGGTGAGTATTGATGTGTACGAAGCACTGACTCGGCCATGAAGTATTTAATTCGCCATAGGGCTAACTCTCTGGACAACCTCCCATCAATGGAATATGCAGCGCCACTCAAGGGTGTAGCATGTTCTTTAGGAGCGTTTACTAGGCGGAACGTATGAGCCCTTGCTGTTCCTGTATCGTGATCGGCTTGCCGTTTTAACGCGATTGCCTTAAGGACCCCGTGTCGCAGAAAATCCGGTGTCGGCATCGGCAGAGTTTTCTATAAGCGAAAGTTTTCGTAGTCGCCACTTTCACCGCCTATAGGGGCGCCACTGGAATTTCAATATCGCTGTCGTTAAGACGCTGCCGGACAGCGTGTGTGTGACTTCGAGTCGCATAGTCTTTCCTGCCGCAGCCGCCATGGCTTTATCATAGCTTTATTTAGAAGGCCACTGACTCTAGGATCTATTACGTCCCACATCTGGGGTTCTGAAACGCGTGTTCGGTGTCTTATTGAAGGAGAAGAAGTTTTAAACGCAGGGCACGTCATTTGCTGTGGTTTGAAATAATGCACGCCTCGTCGTATACCATCTAAGGATTGTGCCTGCAGACGTCACAAGTGCGGCGAAACCCGCACGAGCTGTGGTTCGAATTTAGGGCGACGAAACCATAAAGGTGGGTTCATTTACTGTTTACTGTCTTATTTATTTTCCTCGTGGCCAGGGTTCCATGTTCGATGAGGTATTCTCGCCGACTTCGCTTGTGCGGCCACACTTCGGGAAATATACAGTTATTTTGTTTACCGCAGAGCCCGAACGCTGCCTTCGAACGAAGCGCTTGCTGGTGGTGCGTGCGGCATGGAATACGTGTACACGGTCGTCCACTCTTAGCTAGAACATGTGAGCTCATGGCTGTGCTCTTCGGAGGGCCAGTGTGACCGACACGCCGCTGCATGGAAGCAAAGTAACACAGGTGTAGAGGGACCTGAAGCTTCTGCTTCTTGTCGTCTGCTTTTTCACTTCGATGCGCTGCTGCGCATCAAAGCGAGAACAGCGTGGCCACGGGCTCGCGTGGTCTAGCTAAAAGTGAACGACCGTGTACAGTCGCGGCTTCGGTGTTCGAACCCTACCTTCGCTTTGCACTGCAGAAACTACGATGCTTTTATGCGCTCGTAAACAAAAGGCATTCGATTGCATTTGACTGCCGAAGCGTGACCTATGCAATCGCACAGCAGATACCAAAAGTTCAAGCATGGCAGAAAGCTGATTGCATCGCCGTAGGAGCATTAATTTGATCTGGCCATCTCCCGATGAACTGGTTTTGTAAAACTCTATTTGGGTGCCGACGCCGCAAAAGTGTTTCTTCCACTATTACTCCGGCGTTTAATTTTTTGTTGTGGACGTGCAGACGCGTAACGCCGTTAAGAAAGAATGGCACGATGATATCACATTTATTCAGATGACATCAAGAGTGCCTGTCCTGAAATGCAGCGAGTACAGTTTTTTTTTTCTCTTGCAGGGACACGGCTTGGGCAAAGCAGGCAACTCTGTTCGATGCAAGCACATGATTGCAATCCTACTTTTTACATAGAGGTAAGCATGCACAAAGGTGATTCGTAATCAAAGAGTAGCATTTTTAATGTGGTTTCTTTCGCATATGTGTAAACAATTTGCAGTTAAGTTTGAACGTAAAATTAAACTACAGGTTCTGTGTATGAATAAGCTACTCTTCTCACAGGACTCTCTGGTTGCGATTGCAAATGCTTCATTTGCACGTAATACATTCTGTTTATTGCTGAAGAGCCGGCATTCATAACCGGGACCTGCTCACTTCCACTGATGTGAAGAAAGCATGGGGCAAACTAAAAGCGAAGAACATTTACAAGGCCAGAAAAATCAAGGACTTGTGTCATGTGCAGTCTTCATCAAGGATCCGGTTGGACACGCAGAAACTCGGTGCAATCCGACAGCAGCTCATTGCTGTCGCGCCACAAAGCGCCCTAGCAAAGCATGTGGAGGGCCGCTGCTTTGTGTTGTGAACCTATGCGGTGAAAACACAGGCTGTGAACCGGACCTGATACTGCAGCACATTCTTGCCAGCCGACACGTGCAGAAGTTCATGGAACGGCAGTTCCACGAAGTTGAGTTTACAGACTGGAACAGGATGAAAATTTTCAGAGCTCTTAAGAAGCATTTGAGCCGTGATCTCTCAATATTTTATGAGGACATGGTGGCTGTGAACTCGGCAAAGGCAGCAAGAATTTGTGCTCAGACACTTGGGCAAAACAGTACGCAGTG
This sequence comes from Dermacentor silvarum, assembly GCF_013339745.2. Lineage (NCBI taxonomy): Eukaryota > Metazoa > Arthropoda > Arachnida > Ixodida > Ixodidae > Dermacentor > Dermacentor silvarum. The sequence continues at coordinate 113,587,374 of NC_051160.1, read as the reverse complement.
GAAAAAGGAGCGAATGCTCAGAATTACAGGTAGCAAGAGCCACACGTTGTACAAATTTGTGCCATCACCAGCACGCAGCTGGCAAGAGAAAACTATAAAACTGCTGACGCAGAACTTTGCAGGACACGACGCCACAAGATATGCCAAGGCTTGCGAGAAGCCAGCTTTCGAAGAATATGTATTGGACACTGGTGATGCAGTGCCGACGGTGGGCCTTGTAAATCCTATGGTTCCATGGCTTCGCTTCAGCCCAGATGGAATTGTTTTCAGACATGGAAAGTAAGCTGTCTTGCTGGAAGTTAAAAGTCCAACAGGGGCAAAAAGGAAAGAATTTCCAACCTTGTAAAGCATAAGAAAGTGCCCTGCATTTTGTGCCAAGGCGAAAATTACACCTTGAGAACCACAGATTGCTACTATACACAAGTGCAATGGGGACTATTTCTTTTGGATTTGGAAGAAGCTCACCTTAATTCAGGTAGAATCTCTGGTAATTTTTGTGAGGAGGTTTATGTCATTTATTACCTGCTTGATCCGGCGATTGCAGTATATTTATTTTGAAAATTACATGCCACAGCTTGTCAAGTATGTCAGATAAAAGGCGGCATAAAAATAAACATGCAAGAATGTCTCCAATCTTATCATCAATGACATAATGAACATCCAAAACAAACAGTCCAACTCTATTATTTTTTAAGCAAACTTAACCTCCTGAGACACAAATACAGTTACAGGACATAACCGATTTCCTACCTGGTTTTTATTGTCTACTGGTATGGTACAAAAATGACAGGTATTTTTAAAACTTATATACCCGGTCAGATGGCAAAAGCTGCATCTCCATGTAAGTGGAAGAAGCGACCATCTATTCGTGTTTGTTATGATAAAAACTTCATTTCATTGCCTAAAGACAAGGGAGACAGAACTATGTGTAATACATTGCCACGTTGCTGCTGTATTTAGGATTTTCACGCAATCTCGAGGAAATGGAAATACACTTCGAGGTTGCTTTCCGGCCTATGTGACTACGCAGAGGTCTAGATCGATGTAGTTTCAATTCTCTTGAAAGCGGACGAAAAAAATATGAGTAAAGCACTTTCGTACAGTTCCCCATGCACCATACTTTACATCCAGGATAAATAGTTTGTGTAATCGAGTAATCGCTTCCGAGTTCATTTTGAAAAAAAAAATATTTAAGGCAATGCGCAATATATTTTACAGAGGGGGTCTAAGAAGGGTAATACCCACATTCTGATAAAGCAAAAACAGTGTACTAGCATGAAATGCCACGAAATATGTCCACACCTTTAAAAATACTGTGAAGATGGAAATAAATGAGTTTTTTCACAATCAGGGTGAAACGTGTCTCGGTACTTCCACAGGTATATAAACGTGTTCACCAATTTGCACAATGGCATGCACAGAGGGAGAAAAAATTGGAGATACCATGATGAGACTTCTTATGAAGGCATAGACATGTAATGAGAAGGCAAGATAACAGATGGTCGTTGAGGGTAACAGGCTGGATTCCAGGAGAAGGCAACCATAGCACGGGATGGAAGGAAGTTAGGTGGGTGGATGATGTTAGAATGTTTGCTGTGGTATTTAGATGACATTTCCTATCTTTTTTTTTCCATGCATATGCATATCAAAGCGTGACAATACCCACGTGTATAAAATGAAGGTTTACGGAATTTTTAGAAATCGCCTCTGGAAGGCAGCTTAATTATTATTGTAGAGCAGGGTTATTCGAAGAGGCTGGCATTAGTAGCACGAAAAATCGAAACACAAATCCAACTAAATAACAAAAGTTGACTAATTAACTTCTTAGTTAATTACTTTACAGCACGTATTGCAATTGATGAGTTCTGATCGGTGAGTTTGCTCGACGCATTCACTTGAAATAAATTTCCAGGATGACACCAGTTTCGAGATATTATTTCCCAAAGTGTGGTACGAAATACATGGGAGTTCTAGTTACTTTTGTGCTTAAATGCATAAAACAGCACTTTGTAAAACAGCACTTTGTTAAAAAGCAACACTACAACAGTGCATTTTTACGGCGAGTTTGATGGCGCATATCTCCAAACTGGTGTCATTGTGCAAATTAATTCCAAGTGTATACGCCTGACAAGCTCACCGGCAACAATTCGTAAATTGCACTGTGTCGTAAAGTAACTAAGAAGTTATTTATTTGAATATGTGTTTGTATTTCTCGTGCTACTAATGTCCGCCTCATCCATTCAGGCGGACATTAGTCTCAACGATAATAATCAGGCTACCTGCCACAGCTAGGCAATGCTAAACATTCCGCAAAGCTTAATTTTGAACACCCGGTACAATAAGCGTTGGATTTCTGGTCACTTAATACAGTGAATAATTAACACATAATTAACAAAATTTGCCTAATCAGCGTCATAGCCGCACCCATTATTGTTATCTTGTGTGTGTCAAGCCCAACGCACACTCGATGAAGGCAACACAAAGCTGTAAATAATAAAAATAAATCATACTTGTAAACGTGCTCACATCTGTGTAGCTAGTAAATGCTTGCAAAGCAATCAAATAAACTATTTTTTTATTCCGGGGCATTGTTGGGCATCAATACACGCATTTATACCTCAGAGCAATTATGTGCATGTCCTCCCCCATTTTTGCATTTCGCTCGAAAGGACGAGCTCAGTCCGCTGATGCATCCGCAAGCATCGCAGTAAACGGCCTCCGGAAACCGTGATTTTTTCTCTCTAATAACGCTACATTCAAGTGCTGCAACCAAAGCCTTTTCTCCCGGGTCCGAGCTCTGATGTTCGAGCGCTGAGCACAAGTTCACAGATTTGGTGCCGGTCACGGCGGAAGCATTTTGATTAGGGCGAAATGCAGAAAACGCTCGCGCAGAGATATTTTCGTACATGTTAAAGAATTCGAAGTGGCCGAAAGTTATCCGGCCCCTCTACCAAGGGCTGCCTGCATCCGATATGTTTTTCTGTCTGGTAAAAGCACGCGATCTGTCATTTCGTCAGAGCTGGCAGTGAACATCGATGTTCATCACGCAGTAACAGAACTCTATCGAACAGGACACAAAGTGTCCCGCCAAGGAATCAAGAGACGTCCGCCAGTAAAAAATATTCACTTACCAGTTGTATCCCAGCAGAAATCTTCGGGCACAAAGTGTGCGCTGCACACCGTCATCGTTTTCGTGTCAGGCTTCCCAATTCGCAGTTTCACTACCCACTCCTTTTTCAGTCGTTCGTCACAAGGAAACGATTGTAGGCTTACCTCGCCTTTGACTGCACGGTGCGTACACTGCTGCACACAGAACATTTTGTTACTCTTGTACGTCATGCTCATATTGAGCAAACAATATGTCAACAGAATGTCACTACGACTCGCAGTGCATGTCCAAGCTTTGTTGTTCACTTTAGAGTTGGGAAAAACCGCCGTGAAAAGCTACCGCGACCAAAAACAACGCACCAGCGCACTGCACCTCTGATGCCGAGTTCAGGCGGGCTGCGCGGGCATCCCTTTATCGAGGGTTACGACGGGTGCCGCATGGCGTCGCCACCCTCTGTGAAAGTTGCAAATATATTTACGTATATGTATATACCACGCCTTGCTATTTGACATGCGGTGTATGCTGGTTATATTGCCACACATTATATCACTAAGGTTACTCATACTTTGTCTTACATTCTTGACAAAGGTATTCCTCAGAATTTGGCGAATGACAGCCCACAAACAAATGCCATGAAACCAAGCACCGACAGCGCATGCCTTTTACGTAGAATCTTCTCAGACTGAAACATTAGAAGTGCGAAACAATAGCATAAACCTGAAAGTTATGCAATTTTTTTTGCCGCGTATATGCACCACTCCCTGGATCGGCCGACTGTAGAGGCCGCTTTTCTACCAGAAAGCTCGCCTTCGTCCATAGCGTTCGCCGCCAGCGTTTGCGGGAAAACATTACGGTTACATAAGCTGCAGCTGCCGGGAAGCGTGAGAAGCAGTTAGAGAACTTTGAATGCTATCGCGTTTCACTCCTAAATGCCAAGCTTAAGTGTCTTCAATTTTTTTTTAATGCAGATTATCCGGTAGCCAAATTGGCTCGAATCCCATGGGGAAGGACAGTGAGCTTCCAACCGTTCAAGAAAGGAGCTGGAGTTAACAATTCTGGTTCATCCGGTGTAGCATAGAGATATGTTAACGGGCGACTTTTAGATGCGAAGCATCTTATGCTCTGGGCTATGTCACTCCCTCCCTCCCTACCTCTTTCCATCCAGCCAACCGCTGTGCGTCCACACCCCTACTGCGCATGCGCATCCTCCTCCCTGTCCTCTCCTCTCCAGATTGCCCGATAATGCGAAGCAGCTTAGGTTAAAGACGCGACGGTATATATATATATATATATATATATATATATATATATATATATATATATATATATCAAAACGTTTATTAAAAATAACAAGTGCAGGGAGCGGGTGGGTGGAGCCCCTAGTCCAGGGCTCCACTGGCTTGAGCGGTCCGCCGTGTCTGGTCGAGGAGCGCTAGTTGCATCTCCCGATCCTCGCTGGCGAGCCAAGTCTCCCACTGCTCCTTTCCGGAAAGTTTGCCGGCAATTAGTGGTGTATTAATTTTGGGTGGCCTGTTCTGGCAATCCCACGTAATGTGGGCTAGAGTTGGCCGGCCTCCGCACCATGGACAGCGAGCGCTGTAGAATGTGGGCTGAATGGCATGTTTCAAATCAAGATTTGGATAGGTGTTCGTCTGTATTCGGCGCCAGTCGTGAGAGTCCCGCCAGGATAGATCAGGGTGTGGTGGACTGTACTTTAGTCGCTCGCGCCGTTGGTACTCAAGGATGTCTCGCGGTAAGAAGGGGTTTTCTGAAGAGTGGTCGGCCACTCGGTTGACAAAAGCACGAGCTGCGCCGTCCGCTCTCTCATTGCCATCGAGTCCTATGTGACCCGGGCACCAGATGATCATGTGGTTCTGCGTTAGGTTGGATCCTAATAGGTGAGTGGTGCTGTGTGGTATCCTCCCGGTGAGGAATAATCTACATGCGACTTGGGAATCTGTAAGAATTATCGACGATTTTCCCAGAGCGTCCTTAGTTTTTATAGCTAGCGCGATGGCTGAAGCTTCTGCGGTATTAGCAGATGCGACTCGAGCCGTGGCGCAAGTCAGAAGCCCTTGATCTGCGGCCGCTCCTACTACTGCGAGGGCGTACTTATAAGTACTGCATCGAGCGACATCTGTGTAGACCGTATCCGGATTTCTACCGAATTGCTGCATTAACTTGCGTGCTCGCGAACTTCTACAACCCCGGTGGTATTTGGGACTCATGTTTTTGGGGATTGGGGCAACTATGATCTTTTCACGAAGGACTTTAGGTAGAGATTCCAGTTCTTCTCCCGCATACTGTGGACGAGTGGGGTAACCAACGCGGCAGAGTAATGTTCTGCCAGTGGAGGTTAAGCTAAGCCTCTCCCGTTGAGACATGAGCACCGCTGCGCATAGCTCCTCGTAGTTGTTACCCGACGGTAGGCACCCCAGAAACACCAGCAACAGTCACCAACGCCGCGTGCGTTCAAGGAGGTTTAAACCTTGTCGATTGGGACACAGGCGGGTTTCGCGCGGAAACGATCACACCATGATCACTTCGCGCTCATTTTCATCACACACTGCCTGGTGGCCACAATTCAGAATCTTTCCCGTAGCTCTGCCACTGTAACTGCAATTCCAGCGTGGAGGAGACGCTTGTGGGCACGTATTATTTAACACGTAGCAGTCACGTATAGGTTACGCTGGCTCGTGTGTAACCGTCAGCCTGCGCTGTCAATTTTTGTGGGTTAAAAATATGAAGCACCCAAATACCGCCAAAGTAGCAAAGGCCGTAGTGCCTAATATTTCAGCGTAATGTGAGCAGACATTTGTTGTTTTACGCTCGTACTGAAACAGCCTATCTGCTTCAAGGAGGCTTTCAGGCTGAATAAATGCATACCTACGGTGGTCTCAAGACACTTGCAACTATAATGTCCGTCTGCGAAAAGAATATGCAGCACATCACTTTTACGCAAAAATGTATATCTGAATATGTTCAAATTACTCTAACACGTCGACTGGGTACCTATGAGTAACATTTCTTCTCACAAATGAAATTGGTGAACCTGCCACCCTTCGCGAGGACACCACTGAATTCTCCCGACATACAAGCAGAAATTGAGTCCACGCATGTGATTTGCAATAACTTAATGTATATGTGAAATGATTAGTAGACATAAGAGATATCTATAAAGCAAAGTGCTTCCGCCTCAGGTACATGTGTTGACAAAAGTAATTGGAAGATGTGGCCGAACAAATCTCTGTGCCCCCTAGCAACCTCCGGTTCTGTGTGTTTTGGTGAGGGGCGGAGGGGGTTCAGAAATATGGTCACAGATACTTGCAGGCCCCTGGCTCTGATTGCCAGTTCACACCAGCAAATTCGCTTGTGCATCGGAGCGTCATTAAGATCTGCAGCTGAACACTAGCTAAAGTGATGGCGCTGATAGAATATCTACAGACGCCAGTGTTGTGTTAGCATAATACTCAAAAAAGAAGTCGCACAGACTTTCTGATTCGGGAAGCCGAATGCACAGAAATATTTCCACGAATTCTCTCGTCTGGTGGGCTAACCGCCTCTGCTACTAGTATGCTCGTTTTCTTTATTAATCCATGCCAGTTGTCTTGAACTATTCTACCGCATAAAATGGGCTGTGCACGTGGGCGTTGATCTATAGAACAACGAGACTCATCAAAATAACAATTTGGCTGCCGGTAGCATTGGAGGACATCTGCGCAACACTACTTAAACGTTCAGGTTCCTTTATACAGGGTGTCCCAGCTAGCACGCAGCACGATTTTAAAAAATAGGAACGGCGTCTACGCCAAGCCAACCTAGTGCGTATTGTTTCCAGTACAGTGGAGTAGCCGCCAGTAATTGTTTCGTTACTGAGATTTATTTAATTATTTCTAAATAATTATCTAACTCGAGAAGTACTGTCCAAATTATCAAAGTGTCAATGAGAAAGTTGTAGAGAAACATGAAAAACTTCCGATACAGCTTTCTGTTGCTCAATGCGTGCTACATAAATGTGTTTTTCCGAGTCTGAAAGAAGCCCGCGAATGCACGGAGCAGTGCCGCACGACTCGCCGCTCGAGGCACCTTGCGTGTATTCGCGGGCTTCTTTCATGCTCGGGAAAATAACACTTTTATGTAGCACGTATTGAGCGACAGAAAGCTGTATCGGGAGTTTTTCATGTTGCTCTACAATTTTCTCATTGACACTTTGACAATTAGAACAGTACTTCTCGAGTATTAGCTAATTAAATCTCAGTAACAAAGAAATTACTGGCGGCTACTCCACTGCACTGGAAACAATACGCACTAGGTTTGCTTCGCGGAACGCCGTTCCTCTTTTTTGAAATCGTGCTGCGTGACAGCTGGGACACCCTGTATATACGCGTGCAATTCCTCCAAAATTCTCAGATAGAAATATTGTCACAGAACATAATCTTTAAAAGCTAGTATACCGTCAGCACATGAAGCATACAGGGCAAAACTATATGTGGTGCCTTGTCAGAGCATTTATCTTGGGCATGCCAACCTATCGAGCCGTAAGAAATGACTGTAAGCATTAAAAATGAATGGCAGTAAAATGTCATGCCTGCACGACACAGAATGAAACTAACTTTTTTTAGTTTGAACTACACAAGTAAACCGCGAAATGTTTGTGCTACTCTTAATGTGATGTAAACGTTATTGCATAATTATGTCTGTGCAGGCAAAACATATCTTTTCTTGGTTAATAAATGTCATTATTATGTCATTAGCAGTGCACACCGTAAATATGCGTTGCCATACCTAAGTGACACGCGAGCAGCCTTGTAATTCCCGGGTTGCTTAAAATGTTTATTTCTGTCATGCAACTCGAAATTTACTAAATAAAAACATCGTCGCTGAGATTCTGTCAATGCATCAGCTAATTAATGTCTGCATAATTTCACACTTCTGTAATCACCATTTGCAGTTAGTGTGTCTTTTACCACTATCTAAAATTTCTTTCCGAGATAGCATTCGCTATTTATGATACAGCCCCACAGAAAAAAATGTTTCTCATAAACGTGTTTAAATAAAGAATGAGTTCATCGAGAGTATGAAATCGGGCTGTTATGAATAGTGAACATTAAAGTCGTGAATATGATGGTGAGTACAAGAGTCGGTTTGTCATCACTGCCATGGTCACTGGGTGAGCTCCGAATTAGTTGTACTCCCGACTGAACTGTTCGCCATGGTGATAACTTCACTGAATTAAAAGTTGTGCATCAAAGGAGGAACACAGCTGCGATCACCTCAAAAGGTGATTACACGTGAACTACCTTCGACGAGGCTACCTTCGTATCAGGCTGTGAAAGCATCATCACCCATACGTTAAGCGCAACTCCCAACTCTAACTTCCCCGTTTGCAGTAGTATTCTTTTTGTAACTTCTCTCAGTTCTTTAGCTCATAAACAAAAAACAATTGAACGTGCTCTTGCCGTTTACTCTTTTGAAGTTCAGGTTATCGAAGGTATATCAGACCACAAAATGGTGCACCTTACGTTGGAAGTGAATCTTGCTCCACAGACTGAAAATCACTAAAGAATTGTACTATATTTCACCCGTGCCAGTGATATTGATGTATTGGACGCACTAGGACGGTGCTTTTTCGGAATTTCATGTCATGTGTGAATCAAACGAACATTCTATTGATAATATATGGGGCTACTTCAAGTTCCTGGTTCTGAAGTGTATCCGTGATTTTGTACCTGTGAAGCGAAAAGTGCTGCGGACGCGCAATCCTTGGGTAACAAAAGAAATAGTACGAATATAACGGAAGCTGAAAAAGGCAAGAAAACAGATCAAGCAACGGCCAAATGTTCCCGCAAGCGATCAGCTTCTTGGCTTGCGTACATTATTAGCAGATAAAATAAAAGAAAGCAAAAGAATAGTATGAAACAATAACACTAAATGTTCCTTGTCTCATCCCCAGGAAAGTTCTGGCAGCACTTATCGCCAAAAAAGAAAGCTGCATCCAAACTCTGTATCGGTGATACCTTTTTAACCGACAGTGCCGAAACCGCAGATCTGTTCCACAGATACTTCTACTCAGTCTTTACGCATGACGACGGTATCAGCCCACAGTTCTCTAGCTATGAACACATTCTGCCGATTGGTGATATCAGAATTACTGAGGAAGGTGTGTTAGCACTTATGCTTAACCTCGACGCTAAAAAATTGCCCGGTCCTGATGGAATCCCGAAGGCGTTTCGTTCCCGGTACGCCGAATGGTTTTCAATGTATTTAACCTTAATATTTGAGATATCGCTGTCATGCGCGGAAGTACCAACCAACTGGAAATACGCGAAAGTCATCCCCATACGAAAAACGGCAATTTCGTCTCTCCTCACATCCTACAGGCCAATATCTTTACTCTTCACATGCGCAAAAACTCTCGAACACGTAAATTTCAAACACATTTCCACCTTTCTTAACGACAACGCAATCATTGACGCAAGACAACATGGTTTCTGGCAAGGTTTTTCTACCGTAACGCAGCTCGTAGAAACAGTTCACGACTTAGCGACAGCTTCAGATACACAAAGCAAAATCGACTTAATATTTCTAGATTTTGAAAAAGCATTTCACCGCGTCTCTCACTCCAAATTACTGCTTAAACTAAAACCCATTTTAAAGAACGACACCTTAGATAACTGGATTAAAGCATACCTTTCATTACGGAACCAATGTGTTCAAGTCAACGATGCAGCTTCGACACCCGCAACTGTAGACTCGGGTATTCCACAGAGATCAGTGTTAGGGCCGCTCTTCTTTCTTCTCTTTATCAACGACGTCATCATGTGAAATACCCGTCAAGATAAAGCTTTTTGCAGATGACTGCATTTTATACAACGAATTACGGAATTCAAATAATCAGGAAGCTTTAAACGCCTCGTTGTCGATAATACAAAATGGTGCTCGAAATGGCAGATGACTATCAACCTCAAAAAGACTGTTGCAATGACCATTAATCGCAAAAACAATCCCCAAACATTTACTTATATAGCATTAACAACCTATCTTTATCTGTCGTGTCTACGTACAAATACTTGGGAGTAGTAATAACATCAGATCTTAGGTGGAGTGAATTTGTAACATACATTTATAATAAAGTAATTAAGAAACTAGGCTTCTTAAGGCAATCAGTAGGAAATGCTTCACCTGAAATAAAACTTTTAGCATATAAAACATTCATACGACCTCTTCTAGAATGCGCTGCGATTGTTTGGGATCCGCACACAAAAACTAACATCACTAAAATTGAGAAAGTCCAAAGAAAATCAGCTAGGTTTATTTTCAATTCGTAGAGCTGGCGCACATCCCCATCATCTCTTCTAGAAGCTGCAGAACTGGAAAACCTCGCAATAAGGCGATACCAGGACAAAATGAAATTTTTCTTCTTACTCTATAATAATCAATTAGGAATAGATAAAACATTATATATTCTACCGGCTAGCCACCACTGCACCCGCTATTATCACAACAAAAAGGTTAGAGATTTTTCCTGCAGGCCCAACGCATTTAAATTTTTTTTCCTGCGTACGATTTCCGAATGGAACGCATTACCCGCCACAACTGTTGACTGTCCAACAGTTTCATCCTTTCTTTCTGCACTTTGTGAATAAACCATAGCGTTCATCCCTCGTCTCTACCCGTCAAATCATGATTGTTAAAAGGTTTCTCTTGTGTTGGTTGTTATCCCTCAGTGTCTGCTATCTTGTTTGACCATAATTCATACTCGTGTTTTGTTTCAAACGCCCACTCCTGCCTAAGGCCTGGTAACAATCTGGCAGTACTTGTAAAATAAATAAAAATAAATAAATAAATAATATTGGTAACGGCTTTTAAAGAAAATCTTCGATGCATCGATGTGAGAAATAATATTTAGTTTATTTGATATTCTGTAACATGGCACACATGTACTCTTCCTGTGCAATTACTTTTCAAAACACGGCTACAATAATTAACCCGAACTTGAACACGCTACATGCAGCCCATGCTAGAAGTAAAAAGAAAACATAATTTTCGGCTTGTTATTATGGAGTCGGCGCTAAAAGGACCCCAGAGCAAGGCGAACCGCCAATGTCAGCTATTCACATCCCTGTGGTTGGCTATTGCTTTTATGTTTACGTCACCTGATAATTCCTGGATCCCTCCAAATTGTTTTCCCCGAGCGAAAAGCTAAGAAAAACAGGCGGACTCAATTCTCCAGTCGACATCTACATAAAGCGAAGCATTCATGGAGTGAGTGGCTTATGAACCATGTGAGTGCGTATATCAAGCGTGATTTTCGAGGTGTATATATTAGTATTAAACAGTAGCAAGTTGTAGGATGAAATGATTATGTTTGCAGTAAATCATAAACAGGCTGGATATTATATGCCCATATTTACATGCCATACGCCATATATAATGTACGAGAAGAAAGGAAACCGAGGGGCCCGATCTTCAGTAATCATATCATAAGAAGCCAACAAACATCGGGGAAATTATTGTACTTAATAATTGAAGAAAAAAATGATAAATAATGAAAATGAAAGTGGATGAAAAACTAAAGCCCAACGCCCTCGGTTCCCTTTCTTCTCGTTCATTACATAATGAGGCTCTCGAATCCGGCAACATTGATGCCTTCAGGTAGCATATGTGGGTTTATCGACCAGTTTCCTTCACCCCAAAAAGATCATGTGCTCGTGATGCCTTCGGCAGAAAGGATGTCCCACACCCGCCGTCATGGTTTGTGAGTGGTCGCGCTGGCTAAGACTCCCAGGATTAATTCTAATAGTAAAAAATAATTAGCACAGAAAGTGGATGTGAAAACGGCGCCGCGGTAGCTCAATAGGTAAGAGCATCGCACGCGTTATGCGAATACGTGGGATCGTTCCGCACCTGCGGCAAGTTGTTTGCTCCCTCCACTTTCACTTCCATGAATTTATCATTGCTTTGACGCAATTCGCAAAAGTACATGTAATGGCCCTCATGTTGTCCTTGGCGTCTGTGGTTGTTGCCTTGTTATGATATATGTATATGTATATATATATATATATAGGCTAGCTTGTCCAGACGCAAATGCAAAAACGCCCGTGTGCTTGCTTTGTAGTGCACGATAAAGAACCCCAGGTGGTCAAAATTAATCCGGAGCCCTCCACTACGGCGTGCCTCATAATCAGAACTGGTTTTGGCACGTAAAACCCCAGAAAGAAGAAGCTTGTCCAGACGCTTTGGATCTAGACGTACCTCGCCTCTCATCCCGTTACCTACCTCTCGGTGGTTACGTCGGCCTCCTGCTTGGATTACAAGGAGGCGCAACCCTCCGAGGCCTTAGGTAAAAGCTCTCGCATGGTGCTACGTCTACCATTGACCGACGTGCACGGCCTCCGAGAAGCTGGATTACAGAGGGCCGCCACACCCTCTAGCGTCCATATATATATATATATATATATATATATATATATATATATCGTGGCGATCCACAGTGCCATGTTGAACTCGTAGGGTTTGTGACGGGTCGGTTTTTTCGAGTGCAAATGCGGGTAGAGGCGCGCCCAGCGTGTAAACGCACTGTTTGCCCATGAGAAAGGCTGTTCTGTGCCGCTTGTTGACGCATGCGCCCGTGGCGTAGTTGGTTCCATATCAGGCTCGTGCTCTAGAGATCCTGTGTTCGAATTCTGCCATCGGAGAATTTAATTATAGTTTGTTTAATTTTTCATAACACCTCTCCTTGTTGAAAATGTTGAGTTTGCAAAGTCAGAAAGCCCTTTGAGGCTAAAGAAGACGAAGTTGAGGACAAATCCATGTACTAACCACAAAATTAATGCTGGCTGAATCATCCTGCTTGCAGCACCCGCAGACACTAGCGCCACAGCTCCCCCTAATAGTAATTATATGAAACTTTATGCTTGAAGCTTTAAACCCGTAAACTACTTCTTCGCTGCACAATTTCTAGATGGCGCCATCCTGTTAAACGTGTAGGGCGTTAGAGGCCATATACGTCCGAAGAAAGTGTCAGGAACTCAGCAAGAAATCTTCCTTTAGTAACAGTAAACAAGAGCAATATTTTCGTGAACTCGAGTGACAGGGTTATTGTTATCGAGAGCGAATGATCCGAAGGTCATTTACTGGGAACGTTGGTGATGTTCTGCCACGATAGCATTGTATTATGCCGCTGGCCACATTTAATATTTTTTCACTCATTGATATATGCATGCGTAACGTATGTTACAGTGTTATAGATCAGGCTAGTTGGCATTCCACGATGTCACTTCGTAGCGTGTTAACAAAGGCAGAGACAGATGAGAAACGACAATACACAAGCGCGTGTATGTGTCGATTGCCTTCTGTGTCGTTTTCCGTTTCTGCGCCACGAAGTTACATATACTAACAGGTGACTCTTCAATGCTACGTGCAAAGCCTTCATGACCTAATGGCGCTGTGCGTGCTCACTTACAGACGCGGGCATTGCCGTAACTCCATCGTTGAGGGTAACGCTTACAGTACCTGATCGTCTGACACCGCGGTTCCACTGCACGTTTCGATGCTTTCATTGGGAATCTGACTGCCTTTTTATTACTTCCTGGCGTCACCTATCGCCATTATGACATCTACGTGCCAATCAAACAGAGTCTGGACAAGAACATCTGAGAGCCTTCGCATGGCAGACTCATCTTCAGCAGTACTCACCGGCGCGACCGTGTGGGCTAGCTTTATTAGATTTTGTGCAAGGACCCAGAATGTACCTTCACTTCTCCTTCAAACACTTTTCTCGGCTCTTACGACCGTCAGCGGCTGCTGCTGACAGAATGTCACCGACGGAACGGTGAGACGTGACTCTCCGGACGGCCAGGGACTTCCGATATGATCAAAGAGAACCCATATTGTGTTTGCTTGGAAACTACCAGGAGGTTATCGCAGGAACGTGATATCGGCGAGATGGGGTCGGACGCCTGTCGCCCAGTGCCCGGCATGTCAAAGATGAATGATGGCCTGCCCCTCTATAGCACCTCCTAAACGAAAAAAATAGGAAAATGGTGTGCTCCTCAAGGTCGCAGCGCCTTCGTGCTGCTGTATAGAGCGCTTTTTCTATGTATCAAAACGTTGCCCTTTCTATCAGACGGTGAATTTTTGTCAATTTGCCTACGTTCTCTCAGACGTAGCGATGCGCAATGAATTTCCGGCTTTTGAGAAAGCACACTGGTTAAGGTTGCACGTCGCCCGACATTAAAAAGCGTTACTTTTTGGGGTTAGTATTGAAGTTGCATTAGTCGCAACAAGGTGCAGTTCTACTGCAGCGAAGGGAGCGCCCAATGCACCACAGAGTTTTGCGGTTTGCTATTGTTTCCCAAATATCGGATAAATTTGCTTATCGATTACAGAGCGTGTGCTAATTTCTTACCCTCCCTCACGGCCGGCCCGTCCCGACGTGGCCCGCGGTGGCTCCTCTCCGGTAAGGGGTTCACGGAGTCACTCCTCAGGACTTAAAATAAAGTTCATTGCCTGCCTGCCTGCCTGCCCTCAGAGGTCAGCGTTTAGGTATCTTTCTATGCTCAAAGCTTGATTTGTTTAAAAAGGACTGTCAGTTAGTCAATCAAGAAATCCCTTCGTAGAATTGCCTACACACTATCCTGGAGGTCATTCATCTCGTATGCCACGTTCCAACCCACTTCGATATTCAATTTCAATAGCTGTTAATCATATTTGTGGAATACGCTGACGGTGTATGACAGGATGGCACTGCAAAGCTTTGAGAGTAGTGACGAAGCTTCTCACAAAGCCTCTTCAAATGCATTAAACATTTTATGCATTTGGCTTGCTTAGGTGATGGCAAATTAGTGTTTTGTCACTTTCTTCACCGTATCTCTAGTAGCATCACAAGAAACTTTCCACGGCGGCCCATGGGCAACGGCAGTAATCCGCTGAGAAAAGTTCAATTCGCTTGAGATCAGAAGTCTACAAAGCTTATAGATTAACAGCAAATCGCTCGATTTTCAAGGTGTTAACCGTGCCGAAGCAACGCTGGAGCTATGAGAGACGTCGTAGTGAAGGGCTACGAATAAATTTTGACCGTGTTGAACGTGCACCTAAACCTAAGCACAGGTGCGTTCTTTTTTTTTTTGCCATTTTGTATCCATAAAAATTTGGCCGCTGAGTCCAGAAATCAAACATGTGATTTCAAACACGTGGTTGAAACGTGCGCAGTGGCGATGCGATGCGCAGTGGCGATGGTGGTATCGCCACTGGGCTCGCGTAACAGATAGAAAATGGCTTCAGGGAAGAACACTAAACATGCATAAACGTAATAACGCACGCGCGAATATGCATTGTTTGAAAAATTACTTATCGCTGTAGGCGGAACTTAGCAAACTTGTTTCCTGATTTACGAAAACTCCAAAGAAGGATGCGTGCAGGTAATAACATTTGAAGGAAAGCGAACGGCTTAATTCCTGACCACAGGCGTAGTGCTCTGGAAATTTATAACTCGTTCTAACGGCGATCTCCTCTAAAAAAGTTTTATTCCCCTAATTAAACTTTCCGCCGGCTTAACAGATGGCGCGAGTATTTAATTAGGGTGATTGATTGCGCCGCTTTCACGACGAGCGACAAAAAATTGTTCGTTCAACAAACATAAATCAAGTAGTCGCGGACAGTCTTCTATCATTAGGCACCTCATCCGTGCTATAGTTTGACGTACTTCACAACTTTATTGTGTACCAGCTGGCACCTCTTGGTAAGATTTTCTTGCCTGCATTGCGTTGCCGTTTCTCCTTCAAAAAAAAAAAACGCACCACGAATTTAATGAAAGCAACTGCCTTTGTTCACGATCGGCTAAGTCAGTGACCTTTGCCGTGGGCTCAAGGTGCCACATCGCTCTTTGACGCTTCGGTAATGCAGTAAAGCTGCCGTTCACGTTCACCGTACTGACGAGAAAACAAAATACATATATTTTTAAACGAAGTATATCACGTCAGAATTATTTTGGGTAAAATAGAATATTGGGGGGGGGGGGGGACTGAGGCCGATTACAAGCTATCGTGCGCCCTGTGGACAGTGTAGGTTTTTGGAAACGCGATGTCCACTTTATAACCCTTGTAAAAAATACATGGTTCCATCAGTCCTAAATTAATTTATCACTCATCAGAAACGTTTCCGCCAATCTCTTGGAGAGTTTCGTGCGCTGCCAACCATAATGACGCGGCGGTGCAACCTGCTGTAAGGGGTGGGGGCTGAACTTGGCACTCGCCGCTTGGCACTTACCAAGCGGCGGATCATCTGGCCGGAATGTTGGCGCGGTTTGTTCGTCGCGGTTTTACGCCCTCTCCACACATTCTGCCGAGTGCGACGTTGGAATGGTCATCAAGAGCTCGACGAACGAATCCAAAGACTAGCTGCCTGCCGTACTGTCGTTCCACCCACAGAGGGACGTTGAATGAGTCATTGTTCGGTTTGCTCTATGACGTTGAATGGCTCGAGAAGGGGCAACGGGCTATATCACGACAAGGAAACAGAATCTTTCTTTCCCAATCACCGTGTGTAAATTTTGTGGAAGGCAGGCAAAACACTGCTTGCAAAAAAAAAGGCACCTGTAAATTAAACGATAGGGGCGACTGAGTTGTGAAGGGAGATTACGTGTGTAGAGGATAGGCACTGCAGAAAAAAAAGGCGGCTTACTCGCTTTTGAACTAAGTAAACTTGAGAAAGCTGTCGCCCTCGGCTCTGTCTTGCATTTTGAAATATTAAACATGCCGAGCTTAGCAACTCCGATTCTACCAAAAGGACTCCGCCAACCTTGTCAGAGTTGAGCTCGTCTTTTCTTGATTGTGTCATTGGTAGACGCACACCGGGTATGGACCATAGAACAAAATTTTATGGAGAAATTAAATGCGCCATGCTTTTATTTCAAGAAATGCACATATTCACGCCGAAAGAATGTCGGATACAACATATAGATATGTTACTAAATTTCTGGTGTTCTAGTCAAATTATACAGCTCTCAAATCGACTGATTTGAGTAAAGCCATTCCTCGGTTTCCAAATTTCACATTCCTAGAGACTTCCTTAGTGTAGACAGGCCTGGTGCACTATGTAGCACGTTTCGTTTGTGAGTGCTGCAAGCATTTAAGCAAAGATCTTGCGTCTCGGCTACCTAAGCAACCACAATTACAATTAGGATTCACTATTTTCTGCATTGATATATCTTCCTAGAAGGTTCGTGTTCATTCGCACGCATATTACCTCACTGGTTGGTCTGGTACTTTCTCAATATCGCCACGTTTAGTTATGTTAATAAACGAAACAATCGGTAATATAAACTACTGCACACAGAAAATGAATTAATTGTGAAGGGAAAGCAATATGGTCTCAGGGAGAGAAGTGGTATGTGGAACACGTAGCTGAAACTAGTAAAAAAATAACAGAAAGCCTCCCTAATCACTCTGGTCT
The DNA here is from genome assembly GCF_013339745.2 of Dermacentor silvarum. NCBI lineage: Eukaryota > Metazoa > Arthropoda > Arachnida > Ixodida > Ixodidae > Dermacentor > Dermacentor silvarum. The sequence goes on along the minus strand of NC_051160.1, from coordinate 113,569,811 downwards.
TTGGAGACGTTGTATAGCAGCGGTGCGTCTTATTTTTAATAAATAAATCTTTCATGTGCAACCCAGGCGCAATACATGGGCCATATTACAGTCCGCCTTTACGAAACTAGGACCGCCGAAACTGGGAATAAAACCCGCGACATACAGCTATGCAGGAGTAGGCCATGACCATTTGGTTACTTGATGATTGTGTCAGACTACTGGGGACTAGCGTCTAAACATTGTCAGAGCAATGATGTTATTCATTTTTACGCTTTTTCGGCAACATCCAGCCAGCTTTTATTTGTAGCGAAGCGCATACCATCGCGAATATTTAACTGAACTTAACTTGAAACACACACCCTTATCTCAAGCCTGTGGACAGGCAATATTTTATTCTTAAAATCTAAGTATTACTTGTTTTTCACATTGCGACGAGATGCACCATTAGTTATTTCAAACCGGCTTCTTTCGCTGACTGACCCTGGCTACATAATGTATATTGAGATGAAAAGTTGTTTGCTTCAAGGTCCAATGAATGATTGGCACGTTTTCACCACATGCTTCTGCCTTCTAAGATCATGTCCGTAGTCTCTGAAATAAAACATTTCTGTTTCTGATTCTACGCCCAATGGATGCCTCAGATGTCTAAACCATTCTGGTTGCTACATAGGCCTCGCTTATTTCTTTTTTTTAACGCATCGTCATCACACACGCGGCGAAAGTTGTTTCTTTAGTCCGCAGTGCATACTGTGCAACATAATGTTGCCTCCAGTTTCAACTTTAGGACGTAAACATGCTTACGCTGCAGCCGTTGCGCCAACACCACTCTGTGTTACGAACATATGGGCGCACATTCTTAACAACCGTTTTTCAGGAAAACACGAGCCCGTTTGACCATGAGAAACGCTCCCAAACTCCACCCGATGCAGTGCAGCTCTTTCCCTTCCGTGATGTTGCAGTCAGTGCACGGAAGTTAAGTGCATCGTGCCACGAGACCAGGAAAGTACTGCCTAAATAGCGGGTTGAAGTATGCACAAACGTTTCCGGTACGGCGTACAGTAGATTAATGATGCACCCCGCTGAAACGAGCCGTTCGCTCTGCTTCTGAAAGCTGTGATATATGGGGTGTCGGGACGAGCTCCATAGAACGTTCGTCAAGGCAGTCGCTGAGATGCGTAGCTTCAACTGTGTTAGAGTAAAGGAACGTCAAGGTCTGCAGGCCTTTTGTTTCTCTCTCGTGCATGTCATGCACTGTTAATGTGCTCTGGCTCAAACTTTCGGTGGTTAGCGGTGGTTGCCCAGCGGCTATGGAGTTGCGCAGCTGAGCTTCAGGTCAGGGGTTCGATTCGATATTGTTCGATTTTCTTCGTATGAGCGGTAGCAACCAGGTTAACATAGGGAGGGGGGGGGTGGCTTCTTCTTTTGTTATTTACCGTCACAGAGGCCAACGGGCAATGCAGCCAGAGAGACACCACAGCGGATAATAACTGCTATTTTTGTTTTATATGTAGAATAACAAGAAAAAAAGGAAGCAATCATATAGGTATTTTTCATTTCATTTCTTTTTCATTTATTTATCGGTCATTTCTACGTGAAAACGTACAAAATTTGTTGGGCCAGTAGCCAGAGGCTAGTGGTGGCCCATAATCAATATACATATAGTAGTAGCAGCTACAAGAAATAAGTACAAACAGTGAAACAACTAGTTTACCACATGCAATTACACGCCCAAAAAACGATATATTAAACGTGCATATAAATATTGAAAGACGGAAGACGACCAGGACAGGCAGCACTGGCAGACCCGTTTATTCCACCGGCACGGCCGAGGCTCAAACACACGAAGAAGAAGAGAAACAGGGATGATGATGGCTATATACAAATGAGAACGATGAAGTACGTGAAATGTGCTTACACTAATTTCCCCCCCCTCGTGGAAGCGGCCAACCTGGCCGCAATCTAAAGATCGGCTGAACGGGGAATAAAGTGCTTCATGCGGGAGACGTGAACAATTTCTGCACTACGACGACGGCGGTCCTCGACGGATTGAAGCGGAGTGACGAGATAGTTCACTGCGGAAGTTTGTTGTAGGACTGTGTAGGGCCCAATGTACCGGTGAAGGAATTTCTCGCAAAGTCCAGGGGTTCGAACCGGCGTCCATAGGAGGACTTGGTCTCCAGGATGGAAGGCGATGTCGCGGCGTTTTGTCGCAGCGACGTTTTCTTTCTTCTTGGGTAGCAGCGGTGTTGCGACGAGCAATTTCACGGCAATGCGCGAGTCGAGCTGCAAACTCTTCTGGGAGGGAGGTGTTAGGCGAAGCAGGAGAGAAAAAGAATTCGGAGTCGAAGACGGAGGAGGCAGATCGTCCATACACCAGGAAGAAAGGGCTGTAACCGGTAGTTCGTTGTGTCGCAGTATTATAAGCGAATGTAACACAGGGAAGCATGTTGTCCCAGTTTGTGTGGTCAGGACGTAAGTACATAGAAATCATGTCAGAGAGCGTTCGGTGGAAGCGTTCAGTAAGGCCGTTGGTTTGCGGGTGATATGTAGAAGTGGTTTTATGCTTCGTATTAGTCTGCCGCAAGACTTCTTCGAGGACGTGGGACATGAAGGCTTTGCCATGATCGGACAAAAGAACGCGAGGAGCACCATGGCGCAAGACTATGGATTGCAGGAAAAAGTCAGCAACCTCAGAAGCAGCACCAGATCGAAGAGGCGCAGTCTCGGCGTATCTTGTTAAGTGGTCTACCGCTGTGACGATCCAGCGGTGACCGGAGGGCGTCAACGGCAAGGGACCGTATAAGTCAATTCCAACGCACTCGAAAGGTTCGGTCGGACATGGCAGAGGCTGAAGAAAACCGGCAGGCGGGGATGTGGAGCGTTTGCGGTGCTGACACAACGCACATGAGGCAACGTATTTGGCTACCGTTGTGGACAATCCAGGCCAGAAGCAGCGGGTCTTGATGCGGTCGTAGGTCTTGAGGAAGCCTAAGTGGCCGGCGGCAACGTCATCATGAAATGCTTCTAAAACTCGAAGACGAAGGCAGCGAGGTATGACTGGGACCCACTTGTTACCCGTAGGATGATAAATATAACGATGAAGCACCCCATCTTGAAGGCGAAATTGCTGAAGCTGGCGTCGCAAGCGGCTGTTGGGTGGTTTAGTTAGGCCGCGAAGGCGATCAATGAGAGTTCGACAGTAGGAGTCTGCGTTCTGAAGGGAAGCTAAATCGGAGCGTGAAGAAAGCTGAGCTTGATCCAGTGACATTAGCGTGAGCTGGTGGGCGGCAGGCGTAGCGTCAGAGTGACGTGGTAGAGACGGGGAGTGCGCACGATCGATGGAAGGTGAAAGCGGGCATCGAGACAGTGCGTCTGCATCATGATGACATTTGCCAGACCGGTACGTTATCGTGAAATCATATTCTTGTAAGCGCAGTATCCAGCGTCCCAGGCGTCCTGACATGTTCTTCATAGATGACAGCCAACACAGAGCATGATGGTCGGTTACGATGGTGAAGTGGCGACCATAGAGATACGGGCGAAACTTCTGAATGGACCAAACAATAGCCAGGCATTCCTGCTCTGTGATCGTGTAGTTCCGTTCAGATGGCGAGAGGGTCCGGCTAGCATACGCCACAACCTGCTCTTTAGACGCGGGACCTCGTTGTAGGAGCACTGCTCCGATGCCTTGCGCACTTGCGTCAGTGTGGAGTATAGTGGGTGCCCGCTCATCAAAATGGCGAAGCACCGGTCCGGAAGTGAGATGTTTCTTAAGGGCTTGAAATGCCGACTCACAGTGTTCGGACCATGTGAAAGAGGCGCCGGTGACCAGGAGCTTATGCAGAGGAGCTGCTAATGTAGCAAAATTGCGTATAAAACGGCGAAAGTAAGACGCCAGGCCGAGAAAGCTGCGCAATGTTTTTTGATTTGATGGGCAAGGGAATTGAAGCACAGCAGCAATCTTCTCAGGGTCAGGTTGGACGCCGTCTTTTGAAACGACGTGACCCAGCACTTTGATGCTTCTGCTGGCGAATGTGCACTTTTTAGTATTAATCTGGAGACCAGCATCTGAAAGGCATTGGAGGACTTCGTCTAATCTCTGTAGGTGTTGGCTGAAGCTTGAAGAAAAAACAACGATGTCATCCAGATAACAGAGGCAGGTCTTCCACTTAAGGCCACGAAGAACAGTGTTGATCATACGCTCAAACGTGGCTGGAGCGTTGCACAGGCCAAATGGCATTACATTAAATTCATAAAGTCCGTCCGGCGTGGCGAAAGCGGTTTTCTCTTTGTCAGCCTCGTTCATGGGAATTTGCCAATATCCCGACCGCAGATCAAGGCTGGAAAAATATTCCGCTCCTTGTAGTGTATCTAAGGCGTCGTCAATTCGAGGCATGGGATACACATCCTTGCGTGTAATCTTATTGAGCGCTCGATAATCAACGCAAAAGCGAACGGAACCATCCTTTTTCTTCACCAGAACGACAGGAGACGCCCAGGAACTGGATGAAGGTCGTATAATATTTCGTGCTAGCATGTCATCAACTTGGTCTTCAATGATCTTCCGTTCCGACTGCGAAACTCGATATGGGCGACGGCGTATAATTGCAGAACCGTCGGTTTCGATACGGTGTGCAGCTACGGAAGTCTGGCCCAATGCGGTGGCACAGCTATCAAAGCAGGATTTGTGCTTAGCCAAAAGGGCGAGTAACGCATCCGACTGGGCAGCGGTTAGGTCAGAACCAAGTAGGGCTCGGAGAGAAGAAGAATCCAAACCTGAGGTTGGTACTGGTGACGAAGAAGGGGAAAGCGCTGCGACAGAGATCAGTGGCGGGTCGGTGAAGGTTGCCACGGTCATCCCTTTGGGCAACAGCACAGGATCTGGGGTTGTGTTGCAGGCGTACAGGAGAGCTCGGCCACATGAAAACCGGACGAGACAAGGGGCGACTAGAATTCCTCGTGAAGTGCAGCGTGAAGAGGGGGTAACCAGTGCGTCTCCATCGGTTAGCTGGCCGGATGTGACAGCTACAATGTGTTCGTGACCAGGGTGCAGGACGTAATCTGCAGCGACAGCCAAGTTCAAGATGGAGGGTGACGACTCCAAAATAGGTGCATCCGTGGTATCTGTGATGTGGACGACTTTCTCCCTACATGATATGACAGCGGAGGCAGAATGCAGAAAGTCCCAACCGAGAATAAGTTCATGGATGCACGCGGGTAGCACAATCATCTCAATGTGGTGACGAATGCCGTCGATCAAAACACAAGCCGTACATTGTCCGTCGGGGTGAATGGGTACGTTATTAGCGCCGCGTAAAACGGGTCCAAGATAAGGCGTTCTGACTTTACGGAGCCGTGAGCACAAATCACTACGCAGAACGGAAACAGCGGCACCAGTATCGACGAGAGCTTGCACAGGAACACCCAGGCGCGGATCCAGGGGGGATGTCCGGATGTCCTGACCCCCCCCCCCCCCCTCAGATTTCTGCATCGCCCCCCCCCCCCCTGCTGACACGGGGACGGCCCTGTCGCAAAAAAATATGGCCACCAGCATTTTTCAAAAGTATTTTTCGCGAATACCAGTGGTAGCAGCCATGTAGAAGTAAAGCTAGCTCGCTCACAAGCTTAGTTATATTCCGTAGGGGTGTGGTGTCGCGAAGTTGCCGTAGTTATTGTTTCTCATGAACACCTTGGACCTCCTGGCGCCGGCCGTGCCTTACTCGTCCCGTCGGTGGCGTCGAATGAACGAGGGGACGTCCCTTTTGCCAAGCACGCCGATGTCCGCGCGAGCGCCTTCGCGCCTGATCAACTTAGTTCCCCATTGGGGTGTCATCGGTTGCCTCATTTGCTGTCATCGGTTCCGCGACCAACCTGCTTAATGAAAGAGATCTCTCGCTGAAGTGTTCATATATATATATAACAACTAACAGCCTAACTAAGAACTACGCATAGACAACTTTTTTTTTAACTGTAGCACTCATTGTGATCACAGTTACACGTTGACAATATCCAGTACGAGCACAGTACCGTTCGTACGCTACAAGTTTTTCATTGTAACTTCGCAGTTTTATTGTCGTACATTAAGCATAGGAGGCTCAAGCCCACCGGATCCGTTTATCTGAGTGGGCGTTCTCGCGGAGCGGGGCGAAGCCTCGAGCATGGGCTGCGAAATGGGGGAGCGTGACGTCAGCGGCCAACGCCAGCGCGCGGGCCTAGGATGGCGTCGCGTGGTTAGAGAAATGGGAGCAGATGCGCGCCTTGTGTAAAAGGATGACGTCGCGTGGGAAACAAAACATGAAGACGCTGGCTCGCGCTCACGGCTACTACGCTACATCGTTCTTCTTGTAGGTGGCGTCGTGAGTCTTCACACGCGGTGATTCGCATATCGTAAACAACTAGCGTAGTGGTTGCCGCGTTGAAACGAAGGTGTCTCAGCCGAACACAAAGAATCTTCTTAAGGAAATCAAGGTGTCCCAACAGAACTCCAAAGCCGGACCCGTGCTTACGCATTTATAACGAACCTGCGACAGACCATCCCAAATTTTATTTTAAGAAACAATACAGGCTCATATACCGGGTGTTCAAAATTAAGCTTTATGGTTTTCTTAAAATTAGGCACTGGGAGGCACGTGAAGACCACCTGCGCAAATAAGTTGTGTGGCCAGGGGGACACAAAGTGAGATAATTATCGCTGTCAGCAACCGAATTAACTAAAATTGAATAATTAACTTTTTATTGACTGCAGTAAGTGTGTATGTTTGTATTCAAAAGTTAGAGGCAGTCGTGTTTCTGCACAGTTTCACTTGGAAGAATTCGTCTAGCATGTCTATGCTCCGATATATCCAACTCCAAATTTTAATTGTCGTTCGCATGATTACGCATGCAAGAGAGTGAGGATCAGCGCAAAGCTCCTCCCTGATGTGACGCGGCTGTTGGGTGCAGCGTTTAGTCTGACAACGCGGCGGAGGCATTGGCAAAGATAATAACTGCCCCCCTTCCCCTCACGGCTGGCGAAAAAAAAAAATCGAAGAACCCGTAACCGCTGTCGTAACACGCGACCGCGCAGCCTGTAAAGATGGCGGCAGCTGCCATGCCGAGATAATGGCGCGAGCGGAGAAGCCGGAGGCCAGTGCGCGTGCGTAATGGTGACTAGACGACCGGGCATGGTCCTTGTTTGGGCTACGCAAATAAAGTGACTGCTGATTTACAAGTATTGTAAGCTTTATTGAAATCAAAAGCAACAACTGCACCATCAACAGCAGAAACCTTTTTAGCTATGCTAACGAATATTTCATACTGCCGCTTTAACTTTGGTGTTGTCATGCACAAATCTCATGACAACACTTCACCCATCAAGATGTCAATGCCCTAAAAATGTCCAAAATGCCTCCCTTCCACAGCAACGCAAAGCATAAACCGCTCTCGCGTCGAGTCGATAACTCTGCGCAGTGCAATTGAAATTTGGAGTCGGATATCTCGGAGCACGAACACGCTAGAATAATTCTTCCGACTGATACTGTGTAGAAACACGACAGCCTCTAGGTTTTCAATACTGTGAGCGCATTTTGCGCATATCGTCGTCGTCATATGTACAAACGACTCATCATCTTGTGTGAGCGCTATTTGTGCATATCGTCGTCGTCATCTGTACATACGACACATCATCATCTTTTGTCTCGTGCGGTGCTTCGTCTCTGACTCGGGCGACTGCTCGGAAATAAAGGCATCGCATCGGTCAACGTCTCACAAGTGGTGGAGGTGCTGGGTAGGTGAAGGAGAGCGACCAGAGGAGGTTGTGTACGGTCCGGGAACGGAGGAATCTGGTCCAGGTGTCCTGTCTCGCTCAAAGTTGGCGTAGCCGCGCCTGTCACCTGGGTGACGCCCGGGAACGTAGTAATCCAACCTAGGTGCGCTGTCTCGCTCAAAGGTAGCATAGCCCCGTCGTTCATCCTGCTGACGCCGACGGCAGTAGCGAGAAATGTGGCCGCGAATACCGCAGTAGAAACAAACCGGGCGCGACGACCGCCACGGAGAGTAGTACGGCTGCGCCGGTATGTGTCGTCAGTGTTTCGCCTGCCACATCTTCCGCGTATTGTACGCCCGCAGAAGGCCACACTGGTGCTATTAAGGCCACCTTGAGTGCAGATCTCAATCCGGCCCAGACCAATGCACTCCTCACCATTTTAATGAAGCATGAAGCTTGTTTTGACGTTTCTTCGCGAGGCCTGGGTCAGACCACTGTAACTACTCATCGAATTGAAACAGACGGCTCTCGCATCATTCGCCGTCGCCCGTACCGTGTGTCACCTTCGGAGCGAAAAGTTATAGAAGAACAAGTGAACGACATGCTGACTCGCAACATTATAAGGCCTTCAGCAAGCCCTTGGTCTTCTCCTGTTGTGCTTGTTAAAAAAAAAAGGATGGTTCTGTGCGCTTTTGCATCGATTATAGGGCGCTCAACAAAATTACCCGTAAGGATGTTTATCCAATGCCTCGTATTGACGATGCTTTGGATACCTTACAAGGTGCCGAGTATTTCTCGAGCCTCGACTTGCGCTCCGAATATTGGCAGATTCCCATGCATGAGCCAGATAAAGAAAAGACTGCGTTTGCTACACCTGATGGCCTTTTTGAATTTAACGTGATGCCTTTTGGATTGTGCAATGCACCAGCTACGTTTGAACGTATGATAGATACAGTACTCCGTGGCTTAAAATGGAAGACCTGCCTTTGTTACTTGGACGACATTGTCATCTTTTCGTCGAGTTTCTCCCAGCACCTACAACGTCTAGACCAAGTTCTCGCGTGTCTAGCAAAAGCTGGTCTCCAACTCAATACTAAAAAGTGTCGCTTTGCATTAAAGTATTGGGCCACGTCGTCAGTAAGCATGGCATCCAGCCTGATCCCGATAAAATCGCTGCAGTACTGCAATTTCCGCCACCAACCGCTCTTAAAGAACTCCGCAGCTTTCTAGGACTGGCGTCCTACTTCCGCCGCTTTGTCCGTGACTTGGCCACCATCGCCGCTCCTCTACACAAACTTCTGACTTCGAGCGCGTCCTTTGTGTGGTCGAACGACTGTGAAGCCGCCTTCCAGACCCTCAAACGAGTTCTCACGTCAGGGCCCGTGCTCCGTCATTTCGATGCAACGGCCCCGACTATTCTACACACTGATGCCAGTGGGCATGGAATTGGCGCTGTCCTGCTGCAGCGGAATCAGAAGTCCGAAGAGCAAGTCGTGGCTTATGCAAGTCGTGCTCTTTCTCCTGCTGAGCGCAACTACACGATTACAGAACAGGAATGCCTCGCCATCGTGTGGTCAATACAAAAATTTCGTCCCTATCTCTACGGCCGCCATTTCACAGTTGTGACCGACCATCATGCTCTCTGTTGGTTGTCGTCCCTGAAAAACTTGTCTGGACGCCTCGGCCGTTGGGTACTGCGCTTACAGGAATATGACTTCACTGTCACGTATAAGTCCGGCAAACAACATCAAGATGCCGACGCTTTGTCGCGCTGCCCGCTGTCCCCAAACGCCCATGCTTCACCTTCGGTATGCACGTCACCATCTAGCCACACGTCTCAGCGCACGCCCAGTAGCCCGGGACAGTCAGTTGCCTCAGTTGACTTTCTCCCGTCTACTGACCTCGTCTCACTCCAACGTACTGACCCATACTGCCGTACGCTGATCGACCGACTTACTGGCTTGGCACGACCCCCCAACAGTCGCTTAAGACGACAACTTTCGCGTTTTAAGCTTCAAGGTGGAGCGTTATTTCGATCAATCTACCATCCTTCCGGTAACCGGTGGGTGCCAGTAATACCTCGCTCACTTCGACTCCAAGTATTGGAAGCATTTCGCGACGACGCGACGGCTGGCCACTTGGGCTTTCATAAGACCTACGACCGCATCAAAACGCGTTGTTTCTGGTCGGGCCTTTCCACCTCAGTCGACAAATACGTTGGCTCCTGCGCATCATGCCAACACAGAAAACGCTCGACATCCCTTCCAGCCGGTCCTCTGCAGCCTCTACCATGCCCGTACACCCCCTTCGAAATTGTGGGCATAGACTTGTATAGACCCCTCCCACTCACGCCCGCTGGTCACCGCTGGATCGTTACCGCAGTGGATCATCTAACGCGCTACGCTGAGACAGCGGCTCTTCGCTCTGGTACTGCCTCCGAAGTCGCCGAGTTTTTCGTGCACGGAATCGTTTTGCGCCACGGCGCACCTCGTGTCCTCCTGAGTGACCGTGGCAAGACGTTCCTATCGCATGTCCTCCGTGAAGTCCTTCAGGCCTCGGACACCATCCATAAGACCACATCATCGTACCATCCGCAAACAAATGGTCTTACGGAGCGTTTTCATCGAACTTTGTCTGACATGATGTCAATGTATGTTCGACCCGATCACACCAACTGGAACACCATCCCACCTTTTGTGACGTTTGCGTATAATACTGCCGTCCAACGTACAACCAATTACAGTCCCTTCTTCCTGGTGTACGGTCGTGCGCCGTCTTTCGTCTTGGACACTACACTCCTTTCAGCACCTGCTGCTCCATCCGCGTCTCTTCCTGAGGAATTTGCCGCTCGCCTCTCCCGGTGCCGTGAACTTGCCCGCGCCAACACCGCTATACCATTCAGGACAAAAGGAAAATTCGCTATGATGCGACGCGTCGCGTTGCTTCGTTCCGCCCAGGCGACGAAGTTCTATTGTGGAGACCTGTTCGCGCACCGGGGCTCTGTGAAAAATTTCTCCACAGATATCTCGGCCCCTACACCGTTTTGCAACGAACTTCGGCCGTTAACTACAGCGTCACTCCTGTCAGCTCAGCTACTGACCGCCGCCGCCGCACTACGGAAATCGTTCACGTATCTCGCCTGAAACCCTACATTCGCCGTACCTACCCTTTCTAGTTTGCGGTCTTGCTGACCGCTTTCCTGAAGGGGGGAAGTTAGTGTGAGCGCATTTTGCGCATATCGTCGTCGTCATCTCCACAAACGACTCATCATCTTGTGTGAGCGCTATTTGTGCAAATCGTCGTCGTCATCTGTACATACGACTCATCATCATCTTTTGTCTCGTGCGGTGCTTCGTCTCTGACTCGGGCGACTGCTCGGAAATAAAGGCATCGCATTGGTCAACGTCTCACAATACAAACATACCCACTTACTGCAGTCGACAAAAATAATTGTTCAATTTTAGTTAATTGGGCTGCTCACAGCGATAATTATCATCTCACTTTGTGCCCCCCTGGCCACATAACTTATTTGCACAGGTGATCTTCGCGTGCCTCGCAGTGCCTAATTTTAAGAAAACCATAAAGCTTAGTTTTGAACAACCTGCATGATCAGGCACAGCCGCCAAGCACATGGCTGTATTGGGTAACGTCCTTTTCCTTTAAGCACGGAGAAACCGTACCTGGCTTCGCTACAGGTCTTCTTCCTCTTTCTGGGGTTTTACGTGCCAAAACCAGTTCTGATTATGAGACACGCCGTAGTGGAGGGCCCCGGATTAATTTTGACCACCTGGGGTTCTTTAACGCGCACTACAACGCAAGCACACGGGCGTTTTTGCATTTCGCCTACATAGAAATGCGGCCGCCGCGGCCAGGATGCGATCGCGCGATCTCGTGCTCAGCAGCGCAATGCCTGAACTGACTGAGCCACCACGGCGGGCTAGATGGCGCGAGGTAACACTCGTTTTCGTGATGACAGTGGCGGCCGGGGAATAAAAACAGCGCGAACTTCTTGGCAATAAATACAAAAAAAGAAGAAAAAAAAAGTGATTTGCCCTCTCAAGCCTTGTAGGCTACAGGTGCTGCTCTAGCCGTATAAAACGCGGGTTTATCGTGAGCAGAAACGGTGAATTTCGGTAAATGATAAAGGCTACTATCATCATCATCATCATCATCGACAGAAGCTGACCCCCCCCCTCAGAAAAAACCTGGATCCGCCCCTGGGAACACCTTCGAGAGTTACAGATAGCATATTGGCCGGGCGACAAGGAGGTCTTTCCGAAGTTCGACAGGACGCAGTTTTCCCTCCAAAAACTGCAATCCTTAGTTTTCCGAGTGTTGGTCAGCAAGGCGGGAGATGGGGCGAAGCGGTGATGCAGAGCGGCGGTAGGGAGAAGGAGAACGTCGTCTAGCCGAACGGGAGCCCTGAGGCAGACGTGGAGACGCTGGAGGAGATGGAGAACGACGCTGCGTAAAAGCGGACGGGCCTGGGTAGTAAGCATCGTGT